>NC_025995.2:109169450-109272874 GCF_000442705.2 Elaeis guineensis
ATTAATCGATATAGCTAGGACTATCGAATTGAGATGATTTTTTATGGTGATACTTAATGATAATTATTTAGATAATAAATGATAAAGATAAAATTTAAATTTTAAAATTATACCATATTCAGATAATTTTTTAGGGATGGAGTTATGATTATTAGCGACAGATTTTAACAGTGGCAAATAAGCTATCGGTATATCTTTAATATTTTTTTTTTTTTATCCATCAGCTAGTTTTACATGCACACTATCTTCTTTATATTATCAGACCTTGTTTTGTATCCAAATACTTAAATTAATGTTTGCTTGTCCATGATTCTGAAAATAGTTCTCATGCTTGTAGATTAATCGAGTTGAGTACATGCATTCAAGGGCTTGATCGTAAAGTAAATCAGGTACATTATTATATTACACTAACTCTACATTCTTAGTATTTAAAATATGAATTATATTTGTTGGTCTGATGCTGCAGCAGAAATTATATCCTTTTATGAATAAGTTAGTGTCAGATCTTGATTCATCCTACCTGATTATAGATTGATGTTATTAAACAGCAAATTTTCACTTATTATGTATTGATGTCTTCTACTTTCTAAATCTAAATGTCTTGATATTAGTTTTTGCATATCCAGTTTGATTGATTCTCTAATATCAATTAATGTCGGTTGCATCTTAGACTGCTTATCATGTATGATGACCAGAATAAGAACAATCTTGAATTGCTTGAAATAATTTGTGAATGCAAGGATGGAAATTTTTGTATAGTCATATTTTTGAAGGAGAATTTCTGTATCTCCAAAGAAAATTCATTTTTACAAGTTTACTTTTTGACAATGAGCTCACAATTTTATTTGACATTTCTTGGTCTTGACCTCAGATAACTTAAATGAAACAAATTGAAGAAATATGGCTAGTTAAGAATATGCTGTATTTGTCCTTGCAGGATTAGATCTATTTTAGAGTTTTTCTTGACAAGGAATGATAGTTTTGATCTTGAAAATAAGAAAGGATATCAAAGAGTATTCTTAGTCATTGCCACCACATGCATGCTTTCTTATTAACTTTAAGTAAGTAGTGCCCTTATTTAATGACTGGCTTCTAATTATTTTTTCTAATACTTAGACAATTTTCATATCTTGATAATGGTTCAAGTTTTTATCCAGCATAATTTATGGAGCAATTAGCTCACCACAGTTTACTGAATAAAATAAAATATAATTTAAAATTTTAATACAATATATTTAATTTCTTATTTATAATTATATTAAATAATTATTATTTTATATATAATAAATTTAAAAAAATATAAAATAAGTTTTAAAATATTTAATTATAATTTTTTAAAAAATAAAAACTATTAGCGATGATATCATATCATTGTTAATTTTTTTTTAAAAAATAAAAATTATTAGCGATAGCATTAGCGATGGCTTGTAGTTGCTAATAATTTTTTAAAAATTATAATTAAAAAAATTAAAAACTATTAGCGATGGCAGGTTATCGCTAATGTCGCCACTAATAATTTTTTTAAATTATAACTAAAAAATAAAAATTATTAGCGATGGCATCCTGTCGCTAATTATCATTATTAGAGACAGTAAATCGCCATCGCTAATAATGACAATTAGCGACGAAGATATTTTCATCAGATTTTAGCGACGGCAAGCCATTACTAATGTATTAGCGATGGCAAACTGACTATTAGCGATGGCTAGTGATTATCCATCTCATAAATTATAGATTGTAAAAATTAATAAAGTTAGATTTCTAGAGAATGATATTTTTAATGGGAGTGGAGAATCATGAAACATTATCCTTGAGATAATATTGGGCCTGTAAAGTAGACTGAAGTGATAATTCTTATTATTATTCCTTGGGATAACATTTAGAAGGAATCGCCACTTTATCAAGTTTCACTCCATGAGATTTTTATTGTCGATGAAGTAACTATTTAACTACCACCATAAACGGATCAAGGGACAGCTCTCTGGAGATCATTAGTATAAAATTATATGATATATTTGATAGATATGGATAAAAAGATTGATGACCTTGAGACATTCTTACAAGCCATAAAATATGAGAACTCTTTACAGTGGTTGGATGCAATAAAAGGAAGAGCTGAGCTCTATGGATAACAACCATGTTTAAAAATAAGTTAACCTATCTAAAGGATGCAACAAAATAATTTGTACAGATCTATATGACTAAAAAGAATCCCAATGAAAAGGTCAAATAGTATAAAGCCAGACTTGTGGCAAAGGAGTCTACATAAAAAGAAAGGCATTGACTATTCTTTTTTTAAGATTGTCATAGCCTTTGTAACTCATTTTGGCCTAAAGCTATGTCAGGTGGATGTAAGAACAGCCCTTTTTAACAGTGATATAAAGAAAGAGATCTATATGAATAATCTAAGAATTTTTATGGTCGGTGGACAAGTGCATATGCTTTGTAGATTAAAAAAATTCAGTTATGAACTTATACAGACTTCCACATACTGGTATCTCATTTTAATGGATAATCACTTTCTTTGAGTCTAAAGATAAATACTATTGATTAATGGATATACCCAAAGATCAGTGGGAGTAAGTTTATATTCTGCTTGTCATAGTAATTTTGGTCCACTTAAAGAAACTAACAGTTTTTATTCCAAAATTTTAAGATGTAAGATATAAGTGAAGTTGCTTATATTATTGGTATTGAGATTCATAGAGATAGATTCTTAGGGCTATTTGAACTACCTTAAAGAACTTACATCTATCGTATAAAATTTGAGATGAAAAATATTTCTTTGGATGTGCTCATATTGTAAAGGGTGATAGGTTCAATAAATCTTAATATCCAAGAATTAAGATAAAGATAGAAGAAATAAGGTTTATAACTGATTTATGTCACAAATTGACATAAAAAAGTATCAATTAATATCTAAATTATCTAACTTTATTAGGAAATTGATACTTGTTATTATATTTTGTAGAAGAAGAGATCATTAATAGAAAGAACAAGGAAAGAGGATTCCAACGGCATAAATTTTATGCAAAACGGAGTTAAATTGACCCAGAAATTGAAGAATGAAGAAAGAAGACTCAATTGGGTCAAATCCGAGTCAAATCAGGTCAAAATTGGTCAAAAATCAATTGATTTGATGATCTGGTTAGCCGCCTGATCCACAGCAACAGGCGCCTGGACCATGGACCCATCGACGCACCATAAACCAGTCAATCAGCGAGTCTCGGCTCACCGCAATGCATCGCGAGCCTGATCCACGCGCACGGTCCAGGGCTCATGAGGAGAGAGAAGAAGGTCCGAAGGGCAATCTGGTAACTTCACATCACTCGATGGTTCGATCTTCTCTGATCAAGATCCAACGCTCCACATTTTTGCGCCATCGGACGGCCACCATCGCAGTCGGTCAAGATCCAACCGTAATCAAGGCAATTGCAAGAATCAATAAACACTAGGACAACACGGGATCCTTCTGCAATGCGATCCAACAGACGAAATCTTCCAGCGCCTTGATCGGACGGTCCGCGATGCATCCGACCTGATCCCATCTCTGCAGCACGATCCAACGGCAGCGCTTCACCCAGATCGTGATCCGACGGCCCAGAATCGCTTCCGGCTTGATTTATTAGATGAATTGGGTCCTTTAGATGAAGATCGGACGGCTGAAATAATTTTTAAGGTTTCTTGATGGATTTAAGTGCTTTTTGAGTGAGATTTGAGCCCCTAAACCTCCCTAACAGCCCTCTAAAATCTCTTAGTCCCACATCTAAAGTTTTGAAAACCTTATAACCCCCAAATGCCTATAAAAAGCCCCCAAAGGCCCTTGTTTTAATGATTCTGGCCTTCCGATCAAGCTTGTAACCCTAGATAGTGGGGTTTTTAGCTTTCTTCTCAAGCCTCGAGCTTTGAGGTTTTTGTAATAAATATTTTTTTATATAAAATCTTATTTTATATAATTTTATCTCTTTACATTATGCAATTTATTTTTCTTGCAATTAGGATAGTTTAATTTATGCAATTTAATTTATGCAATTAGGTTAGTTTAAATTATGCAGTTTAAATTTATGCAATTAGGATAGTTTAATTTATGAAATTAGGATAGTTTATTTTTCTGCATTTAAATTTTGCAAGTAGATTTAGATCATGTCTAGCTAAGCATCCCTTCTAGGGTTTGCGATGTAGCTAGATCATGAGTAGGGGTTTTACATAGGGTTCTTTCTTTTTCTTAGGGTTTCTTTTTCTTCCTCTTTTGCCAAGAATTTTTGATGAACTAAGTTGGGTCAGAGTCCCTTCATAGTTCATGCTTGATTCAGTGCATAGGAGGAGAAAATCCTAAGAGATCTTAGTTACTACTCTCCTGTAAAGAATCTTGATGGGTTATCGTTGGGCCTTAGTCCCTTCATAATCTATGCTTGGAAAAGACAAGAGGAGTAGTCGTTAGGATCAATAAGAAAAATTCTAGGTAGAATTTCCTAATCTAGATCTAGTAGATTCAAAAAACCCTAGATCCTTAGTCTTATTGTCTTTAGCAAACAACTTTCGATTTTCGATTTTCGTTAAAGCTCGCTTGAGCATAGATTTGAAAATCATTTTTAAACCAAGTCTCTGTGGGATCGATCCGTACTCGCTGGTCGTGCTACTCTGCACACTGTGCGCTTGCGGTTTTATTTACAAATTTTAAGATTTGCACATCAAGTTTTTGGCGCCGTTGCCGGGGATTTGGCGTTTTAAATTATTTTCAAATATTTATTCTTCGTGCTTTATAACTCTCTTTCTTTTTCCTTTAGGTTTCTAGATTTAGTTGGTGATTGCTGAAAAACTCAGGTACGCTTCTAATTTTTCTTTTATTATTTTTAGTTAATTACTTTTCCTTTTAGACCTAATCATTTGAATTTACTTAATCACAAAAAAATAAAAATAAAAAAAAATAAAATAAAATAAAAGACATTTCATAATCATGAAGTAAAATATCAAAATAAAAAAAAAATTAAATTAAAATCTTTTACATTCTTGGTCATCTTGTTTATTTGCATTTGCATTTTCATAATTAATCTAAGGGCATCAACTCATTAACAAGATAAGGTGGGGATTTCATTACCCTTCCTTAGCCCAAAAACCATCTCCATCATATTGCATTACCTAGACCTTTAATCTTAAAATCAATTAGACGTCAACCTTAAGGAATTCGAGCTCAATAGGACAAGGAACCCTAAGAGTTCTATCAAGTTTGAGTTGTTTGATTAGTTGGTGTCTAGACAAGTCCCTGAGGGTGGTTTGTTAAATTGGTTCAGTTGCTGGCCTGGCCAACTCGTTTGGTGTCTAGAAAGGCAACGATGAGTGAACCTCCCACCTCTTATACTTACCTGGCTAACTAGTTGATCAATCTCCACTTGGAAGGCTTGAAGGGTCATCTTGGAACAGTTAGGAGCTGTCTAGATTTAGGTTAACCCTAGGATAGATTGAGTTTAATTTATTATTTCACTTGTTTGAAAAATAAAAAAAAAAATTATTAAAATTTAAATTAATTTGGTTACTTTTCTTTAGATTTAGGACTCCTTAGGATCTTTTCTTTAGAACTTTTTCTCTTTTCTTTCTTTTTCTTATACATAAAAATTTTTATAAAAAAAAATTGTATAAACATCGAGAACCGTATACCTCGTGTGTGGAGAAGAGTATCGGGTCGTCTAGTTAGAATTGAGTCAATTCCTGTTGTTCCAATGGCTGAACCAATCCAACCCATGACCATTAAGGATTTGTGTTATCCAGTTGGCTCCATCCAACCATCTTGTATCAGGTTGCCACAACCCACAGCTAACAATTTTGAAATCAAACCTCAAATCATAAATATGCTTCCAAAATTCACAGGATTAGAGGATGCTTATATATTTATTAGAGAATTTGAGGAGGTATGTGCAACCATGAAACTGTAATTAACAGAGGATGAGGTCAAACTTAGATTAATCAACTTTGCCCTTAAGGATAATGCTAAGAAGTGGCTTTATAGTCTGCCAAACCATTCTGTCACTACCTGGGAGGGCTTTGTGAGAATATTTTTGAAAAAGTATTTTTCCTATTATAAAACAACTAGGATTAGGAATGAAATAAATCAATTTTACCAACTAGCTGGTGAATCATTTTGGAAGTACTTTGATCGTTTCAAGAATCTTTTGACCCAATGCCCACACCATGGAATAGAAACTTGGAGACTATGCCAGATCATCTATGAGGGGTTAGATTCAAACTCAAGAACCGTGCTAGAGTCCATGTGCCAAGGCCAATTTATGGACAAAGAAACTACTGAAGCTTGGCAATTCTTAGAAGACCTAGCCGAGAAAAATTTACAGTGGAAAACAACTAGGGAACCTGATAAAGCTACACCTTCAAGAGGAGGAATGCATCAAATTCAACCAACCCTAGCATCAGAGGCCAAGATTGCAACCTTAACACGTAGATTGGAAGCCTTAGAATTACAGAGACCAGCCAATGTAAATCAAATATCTGCATCCATGTGTAAAGGGTGCAATGCACCAGACCATGTCTTAGAAGAATGTTCCTACTCGAATGAGTGTGCACAGGTGAATGCCACCTATCAAGGACCATTGAACAATCCTTATGCACCCACATATAACCCAGATTGGAGGAATCACCCGAATTTCTCATGGTCTCAGAATCCTAATGTAGGCAATCCAAATTTCAATCAGCAAAATCTAAGGTCCAACCCAGTGATGAACAACCCGCCAGGCTTCCATGATAATGACAAGAAAATTATCTCTTTAGAGAAAAGCCTAGAAGCCATGATGAAGACACATACCAGCTTTATGCAAACCACGGGTCAATTCATAAATAATAACACCCAAGCTATAGTCCGTCTGGAAATGCAAGTAAGTCAGCTGGCTTCGACCATTAGTGAACGAGAACATGGTAGGTTACCTAGCCAACCTGAGCCAAATCCTAGGAACCAAAATGGTCCACGACCCCAACAAGGAAACCAAGTTAATGGTGTAAATGCCATTCATACCTTAAGATCAGGAAAACAAATAGACAATAAGGTAGTTGCACTTGATGATATAGAGGACTTATCTGCCGAGTCACCTTCTAAAACTACTACCTTTCAACCTCAAGCATCAGAAATTGAAAATTTACTTAGTCCAGTACTTAAAAGTCCTAGAGCTCCTTTTCCAAACAGACTGAAATCCAATAAATCTGAACATTTAGACAAAATTTTAGAGGTATTTAAACAAGTCCAAGTTAATATTCCTCTTTTAGATATAATTCATCAAGTTCCAACTTATGTCAAATTTTTAAAAGATCTTTGCATTAGGAAAAGGACCACTAATGTACGAAAGAAAATATTTTTGGCTGCAAGTGTCAGTTCATACCTATCTAGCCATGTGCCAATTAAATATAAGGACCCTGGAGCTCCAACAATTTCTTGTGTTATTGGAGAAACCAATATAAAAAAGGCCTTGCTAGATGTAGGAGCTAGTGTGAATATCCTTCCATATTCGGTGTATGAGCAACTAGGATTAGAAAAACTTCAACCTACTGGGATCACATTACAGTTAGCCGATAGATCTCTCAGGATCCCTAAGGGAATGGTCGAGGATGTTCTGATAAAGGTTGAAAATTTTATTTTTTCTGTAGATTTTATTATTTTAGAGATTGAGCCAGTTGCGAATCCTAAAAGACATATACCTGTCATTTTAGGAAGACCATTCTTAGCTACGGCCAATGCTGAAATCAATTGTCGAAATGGTCTAATGAAGTTATCCTTTGGGAATATGACCATTGAGCTTAATGTTTTTAACTTAGAACAGGAATCCTCTTCTCATGCTGATGTCAATGTAGTCCAAGATGGTATTTATGAATCCATTGACATTAGTGATGATGAAGTCGACCTAGAGTCTAACCCCTGGTTAATCCATGAGTCTGAAGATGTCAATGAAATACTTAAAGAAAATCAGATTAATCAGGAATCGACACTTCCTACTGAACCAATTATTGAGATGGTGAAATCATCACCTAAACCATCGATAGAGGAAGCACCCATTTTAGAACTGAAACCCCTCCCAGAACATCTCAAGTATGCATATCTAGGACCCAAAGAAACTTTGCCTGTAATTATTGCATCAGACCTAGATCCCAAGCAAGAGGAGGAGTTAGTGTCAGTTCTAAAAGCAAATCAAGAAGCAATAGGTTGGACCATAGCAGATATCAAAGGAATAAGCCCTTCTATAGTTCAACATAGAATATACTTAGAGGAAGAGGCTAAACCAACAAGAGAAGCCCAAAGAAGGCTTAATCCAGCTATGAAGGATGTAGTTAAAAAAGAGATTCTGAAACTCCTAGATAGTGAAATAATTTATCCTATTTCTGATAGCTCTTGGGTAAGCCCAGTTCAAGTAGTACCCAAGAAATCTGGGGTAAGAGTGGTCCAAAATGATGCAAACGAACTTATCCCAACTAGGACCCAAACGGGATGGAGGGTCTGTATAGACTATAGAAAGTTGAATGCTGCGACAAGGAAAGATCACTTTCCTTTGCCATTTATTGATCAAATGTTGGAAAGACTAGCCGGACAAGAGTTTTACTGTTATCTTGATGGATACTCCGGTTACAACCAGATCTCCATAGCCGCTGAAGATCAAGAAAAGACTACATTCACCTGTCCATTTGGTACTTTTGCCTATAGACGAATGCCCTTTGGACTATGTAATGCACCGGCAACCTTTCAGAGATACATGATCAGCATGTTTTCAGATATGATAGAACGATTTCTAAAAATTTTTATGGATGACTTTTCTGTTTTTGGTCTAACCTTCTCCGAGTGTCTGAATCACCTGCAATTAGTTCTAGAACGATGTAAGGAGAAGCACTTAGTTCTCAACTAGGAAAAATGTCAGTTTATGGTCAAACAGGGAATAGTTCTTGGCCATGTCATTTCTAAAAAGGAGATTGAAGTAGACAAGGCCAAAATAGTTCTAATTGCAAGTCTTCCACCACCTAAATCTGTGAAAGAAATACGTTCATTTTTAGGTCATGCTGGATTCTATAGAAGGTTTATTGTCAACTTTAGCAAAGTAGCACATCCACTGACTAATCTTTTGGCAAAGAATACCAAATTTGAATTTACTCATGAGTGCTTGAAATCGTTTGAATTTCTAAAAAAAGCACTTGTATCAGCTCCAATCATTCATCCTCCTGTCTGGTCTGAACCATTTGAATTAATGTGTGATGCGTCCGATCATGTTGTGGGTGCAATCTTAGGTCAACGGATAAATAAGCTGTCTAGAGTGATATATTATGCAAGTAAAATCTTAAATGATGCGCAGCTTAGCTACACCACAACTGAGAAGGAGTTCCTTGCCGTTGTCTTTGCTTTAGAGAAATTTAGATCTTATTTGGTTGGGACCCACACCATTGTTTACACCGATCACTCAGCCATTAGACATCTCCTAGCAAAGAACGATGCCAAGGCACGTTTAATCAGATGGATTTTGCTCCTTCAAGAATTTGACCTAGAAATTAGGGACAAGAAAGGCACTGAGAACGTTGTAGCAGATCATTTATCCCGAATTCCAGTCGCACCATCTAGTGAACCACCCATCAATGAATCTTTCCCAGATGAGCAACTCATGTCTGTGTCTACTGAACCTTGATTTGCTGATATTGTAAATTATTTAGCCATAGGTAAGATACCTTCTCATTGGACTAAGCAGGATAAATATAAATTCTTTGCCCAAGTGAAGTATTTCATTTGGGATGATCCTTATCTTTTTAAACAATATCCTAATCAAATTATTAGAAGGTGTATCCCAGATAACGAAGTCATGAATATTTTATCTTTTTGTCATGATCAAGCATGTGGGGGTCACTTCACGTTTAAGAAAACTGCTGCTAAGGTTCTCCAATGTGATTTTTATTGGCCCAATTTGTTTAAGGATGCTCATGAATATTGTAAAAGTTGTGCTCAATGTCAGAAAATGGGTCGAATCACCAAGCGACACATGATGCCACTCAACCCAATCTTGGTAGTTGAAGTTTTTGATGTTTGGGGGATCGATTTCATGAGATCATTTTCAAATTCCTTTGGAAATGAATATATTCTAGTAGCTGTTGATTATGTTTCAAAATGGGTAGAAACAATTGTATGTAGAACACCCGATAGCAAAATGGTCATTAAGTTTCTTAAAGAAAATATTCTCTCCCATTTCGGTATTCCTAGGGCAATCATTAGTGATCGGGGAATCCATTTTTGTAACCGACCTTTTGCAATATTGATGAAAAAGTATAATATCACCCACAAATTGGCCACACCATATCATCCTCAAACTAGTGGGCAAGTTGAAGTGTCAAACTGACAAATCAAACAGATCCTGAAAAAAACTGTTAGTGCCAATAGAAAGGATTGGTCTTTGAAATTAATTGATGCACTTTGGGCATACCGAACCGCTTTCAAGACCAATCTAGGAATGTCTCCTTATAGGATTGTGTTTGGTAAACCATGTCACTTGCCTATTGAGATAGAACACAAAGCCATGTGGGCCATCAAACAACTAAATACAAATTCGAACGACGCTGGAAACCATAGGAAGCTTCAGTTGAATGAATTAGAAGAATTTAGAAATGAAGCCTATGAAAATGCAAGGATATACAAGGAATGAACCAAAGCATTTCATGATCAATCAATTATGAAAAAAAATTTTAATATCGGACAAAAGGTGCTCTTATATAACTCTAGATTACATCTGTTTCCAGGAAAGCTTAGGTCTAGATGGATAGGACCATTTTTAGTAAAGGAAGTCTTTTCACATGGAGCTGTTGAGATAGAAAACCCAAGTAATGGTGTTATCTTTAAAGTTAATGGTCAACGATTAAAACTATTCTTGGAATTACCTGTCGAGACTGTTGAAGATGCCATGGTTCTTTATGAACCAACTTATTCTGATTAAATTGCTTCGAGGTTTGGTCTGGCTGAAGACATAAAACTTAGTGCTTCTGGGAGGCAACCCAGCTTATTTAATTTCTAATATTTTTTTTGTTTTCAGTTTGCTTAGGACAAATAAATTAGATAAACTCCATTGGGGACAATGTCGGTCAAGTTGGGGGGAGAGCTTGAACAAAATCAGGTGTTATCATTTCCTTTTCCTTCCACTATGAGTTATTTCTTGCATTTAATATATTAAAAAAAAAATTTAAAATAAATTAATCTAGAAAAGAAATAAGAGTAAGTTAGAAAGTATTTGCTAATAAATGTAGTGAGTCACGGAGAAGATTAGCTGGTTAGACTCTTGGTGGCCTAGGTCATTTAAAGACTATTAGCACTTCCAATTGCACATGCACACTAACAAGATAAAGTAGGTATTAATTGTAAGGCCAATTAAGGATTTGAGTATTATTTAAATTAGATAATTTTCTCTACACCCCAATTGAAGAAATTTGAATTTAAGGAAAGAGCTACCTGCCTGAAATAAAATGCAAAACACAGAGTAAATGTGGATTGCCTTAAGCCTAGTAATCGGATCTCTTCACCTAAGTCAAGTGTTGAGATTCGCGTCAAACGGTGGTGGGAAGGCTAGGATGCTCAGTAAAAAAAAAAAGTGCGAAAGCTACCTTAGTTCTTTGTTTAATCTGGGGTGTATAGAAAATTAATCGAACTAAGTTATGAAAAATGATACAATTGGCCTGTACAAGTTAATACTGAAATACTAAGTTAGTTATCACTCACATAAGTGCTATAAAACTTTAAGTGTACTCTAAGAAAGCTCCTAAGTAGACTGACTACCGATTCTAATTCGAAGCTCATTACTTAGTAATACTAGAAAACTTCTTGAATTTCGATCTTAAATTAATTTGCAAAGGAAGGATCTTTTTGGAATATGATCTTATTTTGGTATATTGCTAAGGGACTAGCAATGATTAAGTTGGAGGGTGTGATTTATGTCACAAATTGACATAAAAAGTATCAATTAATATCTAAATTATCTAACTTTATTAGAAAATTGATACTTGTTATTATATTTTACAGAAGAAGAGGTCATCAATAGAAAGAACAAGGAAAGAGGATTCCAACGGTGTAAATTTTATGCAAAACGGAGTTAAATTGACCCAGGAATTGAAGAATGAAGAAAGAAGACTCAATTGGGTCAAACCCGAGTCAAATCAGGTCAAAATTGATCAAAAATCAACTGATTTGGTGATCTGGTTAGCCGCCTGGCCCATAGCAACAGGCGTCTGGACCATGGATCCATCGGCGCACCATAAACTAGCCAATCAGCGAGTCTCGACTCACCGCAACGCATCGCGAGCCCGATCCACGCGCGCGGTCCAGGGCTCATGAGGAGAGAGAAGAAGGTCCGAAGGGCAACCTGGTAACCTCACATCACTCGATGGTCCGATCTTCTCTGATCAAGATCCAACGCTTCACATTTTTGCGCCATCGGACGGCCACCATCGCAGCCGGTCAAGATCCAACCGTAATAAAGGCAATTGCAAGAATCAATAAATACTAGGATAATACGGGATCCTTCTGCAGCACGATCCAATGGATGAAATCTTCCAGCGCCTTGATCAGACGGTCCGTGATGCATCCGACCTGATCCCATCTCTGCAGCGCGATCCAACGGCAGTGCTTCACCCAGATCATGATCCGACGGCCCAGAATCGCTTCCGGCTTGATTTATTAGATGAATTAGGTCTTTTAGATGAAGATCGGACGATTGAAATAATTTTTAGAGTTTCTTGATGGATTTAAGTACTTTTTGAGCGAAATTTGAGCCCCTAAACCCCCCTAACAGCCCTCTAAAACTTTTTAGTCCCACATCTAAAGTTTTGAAAACCTTATAACCCCCAAATGCCTATAAAAAGCCCCCAAAAGCCCTTGTTTTAATGATTCTGGCCTTCCGATCAAGCTTGTAACCCTAGATAGTGGGGTTTTTAGCTTTCTTCTCAAGCCTCGAGCTTTGAAGTTTTTGTAATAAATTTTTTTTATATAAAATCTTATTTTTATGCAATTTTATCTCTTTACATTATGCAATTTATTTTTCTTGCAATTAGGATAGTTTAATTTATGCAATTTAATTTTATGCAATTAGGTTAGTTTAAATTATGCAGTTTAAATTTATGCAATTAGGATAGTTTAATTTATGAAATTAGGGTAGTTTATTTTTCTGCATTTAAATTTTGCAAGTAGATTTAGATTATGTCTAGCTAAGCATCCCTTCTAGGGTTTGCGATGAAGCTAGATCATGAGTAGAGATTTTACATAGGGTTCTTTCTTTTTCTTAGGGTTTCTTTTTCTTCCTCTTTTGCCAAAAATTTTTGATGAACTACAGTTGGGTCAGAGTCCCTTCATAGTTCATGCTTGATTCAGTGCATAGGAGGAGAAAACCCTAAGGGATCCTAGTTACTACTCCCCTGTAAAGAATCTTGATGGGTTATCGTTGGACCTTAGTCCCTTCATAATCTATGCTTGGGAAAGATAAGAGGAGTAGTCGTTAGGATTAATAAGAAAAATTCTGGTAGAATTTCCTAATCTAGATCTAGTGGATTCAAAAAACCCTAGATCCTTAGTCTTATTGTCTTTAGCAAACAACTTTCGATTTTCGATTTTCGTTAAAGCTCGCTTGAGCATAGATTTGAAAATCATTTTTAAACCAAGTCTCTGTGGGATCGACCCGTACTCGCTGGTCGTGCTACTCTGCACACTGTGCGCTTGCGATTTTATTTAGAAATTTTAAGATTTGCACATCAATAACCTATGCATCTGATGTTGGAAGCCTATGCGCATGTTTATATGGGTCCAATTTTGGTTATGTTGCATCAATGTTTAGACATTATTAACATGATCCAGGAGTAGAGCATAGGAAAGCCGTAAAGAAAGTCATATGTTACCTATAGGATATAAAAGTTTACATGCTCACATACAGTCGATTTAATCATCATAAAGTAACAGGCTATTAGGATTTGCATTTTGTTGGATACATGAATAGTAGAACATCTACTGCTGGTATATTTTTCTACTTAAAGGAGGTATTATATCAGGAATGTATGTAAATAAGGTTTTGTTTGCTACATCTATTATGAAAGTAAAGTACGTGCCTATATGAGACTCCTCACAAGCTATAAGGTTGCAGAATTTTATCACAGGAGTTAGAGTTATAACTCTACCAGCAAACCAATAAAGATATACTGTGATAATTTTGTAATAACATTCTCCTATAGTACGAAGAATACATATGCTTGCAAGCATACAGATATCAAATATTTTGCTCTTCGTAAAAAAATAAAAGAGAACATAGTGTCTACAAAATATATTAAAGAAAAGTTGATAAATGTGGATGCACTGACTCAAGGATTCATTTTCAAAATTTTGAGAATCAGTTGGATACTATAGGATATAGCTTATTTTTATAATATTTATTGGACACTATGTATAAAGCCATCACATTGAATTTTATGATAAAGTTTAGTTTATTTTATGCTGATCAGCTATTTACTGTGTGAGATAAAGATGACCAAGGAATAGGCATAAGGTTTCTTCTATTCATAAAGTAAAGTTCCACGTAAAAAATTTGGTTATGAGATGTCATTAGTATTGTGATACATGAAAGGTCATGTGTTGATTGATAATACATTTGCCGCCACTACAATAAAATAGATTATTAACGACGAAAATTTTTTATCGCTAATAACCTATTTTCGTCACTAATATTTCATCATCAATAATCGCGTTGTTGATAATATTTTATGATGAAAATTTTTTTTTATCATAAATAATCATTATTTACGAAGAAAAATTTTCATCGTTAAAAAATTTATTTTCTCGAAAACTATTTATGATGAATAATTTTAGTTGTAAAAAAATATTTATAATAAAATTTAACATCAGTAATAAATAATTGATTAATAGCGATAAAAATATTTTCATTGCTATTAATTTAATTAAATATTTTTTTAAAAAATCAAATTTTTAAAAATTTTTAGCAACCAAAATATTTTTGTTGCTAATAAGGGCATTTGCGACAAAATTTTTTGTCACTATTAATTTAATAAAAAATATTTATAAAAATCAAATTAAAAATATTAGTGATGAAAATTTTTCATCACAAATATCTTTATTAGCGATGAAAATATTTTCATCACTATTAATTTAATATAAAATTTTAATATTTTTAAATTTATTAAAAATTTTATTTATGATTAATTTTTTATCGTAGTAAAATATTTTTGGCGATCAATATTTCATCAAAAATAATTTCATCACTAATAGTTTATAAATATTTTTTTTAAAAAATAATTTATGAATATATATTTTTAATTTATATTTATAATATTTTTATAAATTAAAAATAAAAAATAAAAATAAAAAATTTATATAATAAACTTATAAATAAATTTTATTATTTTATTATATTAAATTAAAATTATAAGATATTTGAAATAAAAATAAAAAATAACATAAAGAGACCGTCAAGTGTGGCCATCAAGTGTCGGCATCTGCAGAAGGAGAACAAGTTGGGGAAGAAAAGTGCTCGAAAGAGCTCGGACCGGTCTGCTACTACCTCATCAACTATATCATTCACTTCATCTGTGCCATCCGCTCCATTATCTGGATTTGAAGCCGCTGATGCTCGTCGATGCGTGCAGCCAACTCATGAGCTCGCTGTCGATCCTTAGTAGCCTGTCTCTGCACCTCCGTTAGAGCATGCAATAAATAATAACGAAAACTATAAGTAGTTGAGTATACAATAAATATAAAATAAATTTATGTAACAAATATAAAATAAACTATAAGCAGTTGAGCATGCAAAATAATATTAACGCAAAATAATAACATGAAACCTAATCCCAAGGACTCGATGATTTTTTATTTTTCTAAAATATTTCTTACTTAAATTTTATTTTATAATTTTTTATTTTTTTAAAAATATTTTTTACCTAAAAATATTTTTTTTCCAAATATCTTTTTTTCTGAACGAGTTTCGAACTCGACCTCCCATGTCCCTTACTCCCATGATGCCGGCGCTGTCGCACACCTCGTATCGCTCGGACTCGGCCCCTGCGAACCCTGTTCCCATGATGCCGACGTCGGTGCCGTCACACACCTCGCACCGTCCGGACTTGGCCTCCCACGACCCCCACTCCAATGGTGCTAGCACTGTCACAGACCTTGCACCGCCCGGATCAGATCTCGTTTTGGATCTCAATTCGAATCGAGGTCTTGACCCAGATCCCGATCTCGATTTAATTTGGATCATGATTCAGATTTTATTTTCATTAATCAAATAATAAAATATTTGATAAATATTTTATTTTTTTACTTTTTTTAATTTTTCTTTTCTTTTTTCCCCTCCTGTCCCTCTTCTCTTCCTCCCTCCCCACTGTGCAAACCCCTCCCCGCTGCCGCCCCCTCCCCGGCCCCATCGCCCCCGGCCGCCGGCCGCCCCCTCCCCGACCCCATCTCCGTCATCACCGGCCGCCCCCTCCCCGGCCCCATCCCGCGTGCCTATGCCCTAGACCCCCTCCCCGCCGGCCGACCCCCTCCCCGGCCCCATCTCCGTCGTGACCGGCCGCCCCCTTTCTGGCCCCATCCCCTCCTCCGGCCCCATTCCGCCTCGCCCCCATTTGGATCCTACCCCCTGCCCACCGACCGTCCCACCCCCTCCCCGCCGGCCGTCCCACCCCCTCCCCGATCCCATGGCGCCACCGGCGGCCTACGGCACCGCCCCCTCGTGGATGGCTCCACCCTCTAGTGGCCCGATCAACAAAAAAAAAGGTTGAAAATCTTACCTTCGACGGACAGCGAACAGCGGGCATCGTGGTCAGACGGTAGACAACGGCGGTGGGGAGGGGCTTGCTAGTGGGAAGAAACAGAGGGGAGAGCACGGAGAGAGGAGAGCTCAGGGAAAGGGAGAGAGATCAGGGAAAGAAGAGGGGAGAAATAAGGGTTTCATGCGGTTTCATGCGAAGAGACATCGATTTGACGTTGATTGAAAGCAGGAGTATTAGCAATATAATTTTTCATTGTTAATAACTTTATTAGCGACGGAAGCTAATTTTTATCACTAATAATTCAAAAAAAAAATTGATAAAAAAATTTTGCCACAAAAAAAATTTATTTGCGATGAAAAAAAATTTCGTCACTAATAACAATATTAACGATGAAAAAATAATTTTTGTCACTAATAATTTCTATCAAAAAAATTTCTCCCATTTTTTCGTTAAAAAAATTCTCTTCCCACCAAAAAAATTTCTCTGATAAAAAAATTTTGTCATAAAAAATAATTATTCTTAATGAAAAAATATTTTTATCACCAATAACATTATTAGCGATGGAAAATAATTTTTGTTGCTAATAATTACCACCAAAAAAAAATTTCTTTCATTTTTTTGCTAAAAAATTCCCTTTTCACCAAAAAAAATTCTCTGATAAAAAAATTTTGCCATAAAAAAAATTTATTTATGATAAAAAATTTTTTTGTCACTAATAACATTATTAGCGATGGAAACATAATTTTTATTGCTAATAATTCTCACCAAAAAAAAAATTTCTCCCATTTTTCTACTAAAAAATTTTTTTCCCACCAAAAAAATTTCTTCGATAAAAAAATTATACCACAAAAATAATTTATTTATGATGAAAATTTTTTTTATCGCTAATAACATTATTAACGATGGAAAAATAATTTTTGTCACTAATAATTTTTGCCACAAAAAATTACTCCTATTTTTCAAAAAATTATTTACAACAAAAATAAAATATTTCAGTATTGATTATCTTATTAGAAATATAGAATAATTTTCATCGCTAATAACTTCTATCAAAAAATAAAAAAATTATTTACGATAAAAATATTCCTCATCAATAATGTTATTAGTAATGAAAACTAAAATTTTGGCTTCAATAATTCTATCAAAAAAATAAAAAATTCTTCATTAAATTTTTTTTTTCTTTGAGAAAATTTCATAAAAAAAATTATTTACGATGAAAACTAAATTTTAGTCATTAATAATCTTATTAGCAACGTAAATATAGTTTTCATCAAAAATAATTTTTGTAAAAAAATTCTTCAATAATAATTTCATAAAAAAATAATTTTAGATTTTTTTTATTAAGAAAATTTTTTATCCAAAAAATTTAACAACAAAAAATGATATTAAAAATATTCATATTGAAAAATAAAATATTAATAAAAAAATTTATATAAATAGTTAATTTATGATTTTTTCTTCAAAAAATATTACGTACATAAAAAAATTACGTACGTAAAAAAAATTATGTTATCATGTACCATCGGATGAGAATCATTTTTCTGTTGATACATTATAGATGTTAACTAATAATCAAATAATCATCGCAGACCAATTATGACCATGAATGCACTCTTGAAAAATAATACTGATAGATCCAGTAAAAGCCTTCTGCATATAGTTTAGAAGTATGTGACACAATTTAGTCTATCGAACAGTTAATAAAGTTTTATTTTTTTATGCAGTCGGAAGTTGATATTTTTTCTAAATCAAATTTCTTGCATTTAATTTTCTGAGATGGTTTGCTCTTGGATCTTATAGACGGTTGATTCGATTGTGGGTAAAAAATTTTGTTGCATTATCCAACAAAGTCTAGATACTGAGAGAATGATTCATTTTCAGTATCGGAAGTCATTTTTTTAAATTTATAATTTTTTAATTATTAGCGATGAAATTGTTTCATCGTAAATAATGAACTATTTACGATGTTTTCTAGCATTTCATCGTAAAAAATCTATAATTTTTATTTTTTAAATTTTTATTTTTTTAAAAATATTAATGATGAAAATTTAATTTTCATCATAAATAATCAGTAATTTTTAATTTTTTTTATTTTTTTAAAATATTAACGATAAAAATTTATCGTAAATAATTGAGATCCAGTATCATGTTTTAACGTATAAAGATCAAGTACCATATGAATAACCTTTTTGTAGATCATATTTTAATATATAAAAATTCAGTATCATCTCCTTTCTATGTTCTTGGACAGATACAAGGTCTTTATACTTGATGACCTTTAGTCAGTCCATAGAACCAACAACCTATGCAAAATTGAGCAATGAGACAGATTCTGAGAAACTTAGAGACGAAAAATATTATCGCAAATAATGATCAATTTTTGATTTTTTTTCATCATAAATAATAGGTTATTTACGATAGAAAATATATTTTCATCACAAACATAAAGTTATTTATGACACAATATTTTCTTCATAAATAATCTATAATTTTTATATTTTTTAAATTTTTTTATTTTTTTTAAATATTAGCGATGAAAATTTTTCATCGTAAATAATAGAGTATTGATGACGGAAACTAGCTTTTCGTCGCCAATACTCAAGTATTTACGACGTAATATTTTCGTCGCTAATAATATGTGATTTTTAAAATTTTTTATTTTTTTCATGTATTAGCGATGAAAAATTTTTATCGTAAATAATAGGTATTTACGATGAAAATTTAGTTTTCATCGTCAATACTCCATTATTTATGACATAATATTTTCATCGTAAATAATCTATAATTTTTAAATTTTTAAATTTTTTTATTTTCTTTCAAATATTAGTGATGATAAATTTTTATCATAAATAATTGATATTTATGATGAAACTTTAGTTTTCATCGTCGATGCTCTATTATTTACAACGTAATATTTTCATCGTAAATAATTTATAATTTTTAAATTTTTTAAATTTTTTATTTTCTTTCAAATATTAGCGATAAAAATTTTTCATCATAAATAATGAAGTATTGGAAACAGAAAATCACTTTCCATCGTTAATACTCTAGTATTTGCGACATAATATTTTCATCATAAATAATATATAATTTTTAAATTTTTAAAATTTTTTATATATTAGCGACGATAAACTTTCGTCGTAAATAATGAGGTATTTGCGATGAAAATTTAATTTTCATCATCAATACTCCATTATTTACGACATAATATTTTTATCACAAATAATCTTTAATTTTTAATTTTTTAATTTTTTTCAAATATTAGTGACAAAAATTTTTCATCATAAGTAACTATATTTACAATGAAAAATAAATTTTTATCGTAAATACTTATATTATTTACGATGAAATTATTTTCATCATGAATATTTAAAAATTTAAAATTAAAATAAATATTTTATTATTTATGATGATTAATTTCATCATAAATAATAGATATTTATGATGAAAATTTTTTTTCGTCGCAAATATGAAGCTATTTACGATGAAAACTAATTTTCATCGTAAATATTTAATTATTAGCGATGAATTTAATTTTTTATCGTAAATAGTCTTATTGGTGACGAAAATATTTCCGTCGCCAATAAATTTTTTGGAAAAAATCTCTTTTCTTGTAGTACACCATGATTCGCATTGGTGATTATTTTATAATCAAGTATGTAGTATATATCCTACGGAGGAATTAAGCTTTTTAAATATGGTCACATCAATTTTTTAAATTATTAGATCCCGATAAAGTTTTATTAAAAAATTTTTGAAAAGCTTTAAATAATTACAACGGAGATGCTTTGTTAGGTTGGGCTAAGCGAGAGAATATTGTGATTTTTTTGATTAAACCCATCTAGATGTGGCACATACTAATATACGTCGAGATTTATTTTATATATTTTAATTAATCTGGACTCTGATTAAAGATAAAGTTGAGCTCAATAACCATTGTGGATAAAGCCCATCTTTCAGTCTTTATGACTGATTTATGTACTGCCTCTCATGGGCGAGGCACATTGTAAAAGAGCTTCTACGAACTTGATCCGCTATCCATCCGAGAGCTTGTGAGATTCTTCTCATCGAGAATACTCAGATTAGGGTCAGAGAAATCAAGACGCTGCTTGTTGACAACGAGGAGCATTTAGGATTAGTTTTCTTGTCATTGCACATTGCAGATCGTTGTAGGCATTGATTTATCTGGGACTTGAACAATAATAGTTAAAGGTATGATTATTTTTATATTAAAGATTAAAAATTTTTGTATGCAATTGAAGTGGGTGCAGTACCATCATCTGAGCGTTCCTTGGATCTTGTTACTTGTTAGTGCAAAAATTTGAGTTATAGCCCGAGAATGAAAAGCTTCCACTTTTTGTGAATGGAACCTGGTAGCACGAGTTGAGGGGAGTGGACGGGTGGGTTGCACAGACGTAGAGCTCTTTGAGCCCAGGCCAGAAATTTCAAAGGTTAAACAAGATCGGTGGGCCCAAGTTTTCCTTGCCTGGAGATTGTGTGGAATCTGGGTTCCTACGATTGGATATAGACGGCCCATGAAACGGCCCACATGTTTTTAGCCTAACTAACCGCATGATCTATTAATTCTCGGTATCCAACACATAAACTCGTGGTGCTTGAACGACATATATGTCATATATCCGAATCGAATTATGCTGGGTAAGGTTAGAAAATTGAACTGCCCACGAGTTGATAGGTAACTTGCAGCCATGGTGATCCCCAGCTCAGAATTTTGCATAAGCTTAACCAAACCCAATCTTTTCCTCACCTAGTTCACTTAGGGCTTATTTCGATGATTGGACTAAAATATTTTATTGAATTTATGGATCGGCCAGTACAACCACTACATAATGGGAATATAGGCTGAACTATTTACCTATTTATAAGTATCCAGAAGTGGTTTGAGAGTGGACGGCTCGAATCCTGTAGGAAGGAGAAAAAGATCTCAATCCTAGAAGTGGTTGAGTGGACTAGCTCGAATTTCATAGGAAGAAGAAAAAGACTTGTTGGGAAATGGACCGGCTCAAATTTCATAAAAAGAAGAAAAAGATCTCAAAAGAGATTCTATGCACCGCATTCAGTGCAAAAAATCGTGCACCGCGTGCAGTGATTGGATCACATATGGAGCCGAAGAGCGATGCAAAATTTTTTTTTTCTCCAATCCTGCGTATGATCCAATTATCGCAT
This sequence comes from Elaeis guineensis, assembly GCF_000442705.2. Lineage (NCBI taxonomy): Eukaryota > Viridiplantae > Streptophyta > Magnoliopsida > Arecales > Arecaceae > Elaeis > Elaeis guineensis. Next base: position 109,191,411 of record NC_025995.2, read on the forward strand.
GCAGTGCGCAGTTCTACACGACACGCGGTGCACAAAAAATTTTGGAAGACTTCAATCTCAGAAGAAATTTAGGAGTGGGCCAGCTTGAATCCACATAGGAAGAAAAAATAAATCTCAACAAGCTTTTTTCTTCTTCCTATAGCATTCAAGCCGGCTCACTCCCAAACTACTCTTGGGTACCCATCTATATTCTTACCATGTAGCTGGTATTATAGATTCAATCCATAAATTCAATAGGATTTTTAGTCCAATCATCCCAGCAGATGCTTAAAGGGGAAGGTGGGGTAAAACTAGTGTTTGTACTTGCCCAACATGCACCATAACTACAAAGTGCGCGGATTATTAGCACCCAAGAGTGGATCTACAAAAAGATGGAATTGATTACCTTCTTTAAAAATAAAGAAAGATGCATGTCGGCAAGATAAATTGCATGACAAGCTTGAGGTTTGCTGTAAGCATCATCCTTCAAAACCATTCAGGAAAACAGGCACAGTACATGAGACTATGGGATGACAAGGCTCATTTTTTATGCATGAATGAGTTATATGTGCAGGAAAAATTCTTTACGTACCATAGGCGGCATGCATCAGCCATGATGATTGACTTACATACGGAATCGAAAAAAAAAATTTATTTTCATATATCGTATCTCAATTCCATATATAAATCAATCACTGTAAGCGATGCACGCGTTTTGCACCGCGTGCAGTGCATAAAGAATTTTTCATACGTACAGAGGTTACCCATGGGCCAGGGAGTTGGCTGGTGTAATAACGAGAGAAATGGATAGACGGGGACAAGCAACCTTTGGCGTTTTCAACATTGAAAGGAAATTGCCAAGTTCATTGTCCCTAAATTTTAAGGGTAAATCAAATCACCTATTAAATCTGATTAATTATTCAAGATTTAGAGATAGAGAGTGTGCGACATGCAGCGTGGTGGTTGTGCACGGACAATCTATTCATTCATCCAAACAAGGCCAAAGAACAATGTTGCTGTAATCCAATAAGTACTCAGGGATTTCTACATCAGCATTAACAAGATAACATTGCTCGGCCAGCAATACGGTGTCCGGTCCCAGTAGCCTTCACAAACGAGAAAAAGGTAACAGGACAATTAAGATCTGGAGAGCCTGGCCTGTGAGCTTGTCATACGGGAGAGATGATACAACCACACGGCACTCAACCCTATGACGAGAGATTTCATTAGTTGGGAACAATATTTAAATTTTTTGTAAGATTATTCTTTTTTTTTTTCCTGAAATTGGAAAAAAGTCTCTACCTTTTAGTTTATTACGACATAATTTTTGTATTTCTTAAGAAGTATCCTAATAAATTTGTGTGTGTTGTACAAATCTTATATATAATAATACCAGATCCATATGCACCATTTATTGCACTAACTGTCAAATATAAATATGCATCTGTTTGGGCTTTATGAATTAACTCAAGTATTGTATAACATGCTAAATAAATTGAATATATTAAGAAAAGCTAGAGTTATAGATAAGTTGAGCAAAGCTAAATTATAAACTACTAGAAACTACGATTTGCTTCGATACTAAGATCCTTTCATTTAGGAACTAGAGATTTTATGTTTAATTTTGGATATGAAACATTATATTGTAGATTGGTCTCTCTTCATTTCTCACCAAAAAAAAAAAAAAAAAGCTAGTAAGAAAAGAACAAATTAAAAAAAATATTATGACACTAGAGTAAGCTATTCATAAGCTAGCTAAACTTGGCTTGAATTTAGCTTGTTTAAATAGAGATGAACCATGGTAGGATTATGCTTACTTACTTTACATCAACTTGAATTAATTTGAAATATGAATATATAAACAATTTATCTATACTGCATTCATATAATTATTTATTATATATTAATATAGATTGTATAAAATAAAATATATCTTAGCTATATAATAATATATTTAAAGTTATTATTCAAATTATATGATAAAGATATAAAAATTGTTTTAGATTGTCGTAGAATCTCTTAAACATATAAGCTTAGTTCTGCTCGTGTTTCATCCACTTACGACCCTATATTACAAAGTGCTGGACTTAGTTATACAAAGTAAATGATGAGGTACATAGTGACTTGAAGGGTGGAGGAATTTACTTTAAATTCATGGATGGAGATTATGCTGCAATACCGTAAATGATATGCATATTTTTGTAATCTTAAGCAAACTATAGGAACGATAATGCAGCTATCTGTCGACATGGCACCACGTGCTTGGAAAATTATGGCACGAGTCTTGACTAAGGTTGTCAACTTGCCATCAAGATCGCCCATCGTGCTCTTTTTTCTGTGGTGGAGCTTATTTATAGATCGTGGCGTTGCTGGCCGGCCGCCACGTAACCGCCTGCGTGTGGCTGAGTGGGATCCACCTCCTTTTTATCACGCAAACGTGATTCGCGAGCGTCGGCACCGGCGCGGGTGCAGATGGGCGCGCACCTGGTCCCCCATTTTTGCCTTTTGCCGGCCATCCCCACGGGTCCAAAAGACAAACAGTCATGTAACAAACAAAAAAAAAAAAAAAAAAAAGACAAACAGTCAACTTGTCCGTGCACCGCCGCACCGTGTCTATTTCAGAGCAACAAGGATCGATACGTACCTGTGCCTCCAAACAAACAGTCATAAACAATGTTTGGATTTACGCTTCTTATGGTCATAAATTTTAAGCTTTTCTACTCAAATTGATGTAGTGGGAACAGGGGCAAAGCATGAGACCATTGAAAAATGGTTTATGCTAGTTTGATTCCAAAATCTTACTCGAAAAAAGCCATGCAGTGGTGTGTGATTTTACATGGTTCCATTAAATTATATACCACATAATGCCAAATTCAAACAAGCAATTAAAAAGCAAAAAAAAAACAAGTTATTTAACTTTTTTAAAACGAATTTGCGACTTACTAAATTGTCAGAGTAACACTGGATGAAAATTCTTGGAGCAGTAGATGTAACAGATCCTGTGCTTCAAGAGTAATTTCTATATGCACTATGGGGGAAAAGGTTTTGAATCTAGAGGCTTCTCACTTGGAGATGAGGGCACCAACCAGTTGAACTAACAACTGTTGGTGGGTGAGAGCTTTATTTCGGTTTGACAATGTGCTTGGATCCTTGCGTGAATTGCTCATCAAAATTCAAATCAGATGAAGGGATTAATTCCACTGCTGGCACCCATCTTTGACCAGTTTTTTATGGCAAGGATGGGCCAAAATCATTCCAAGTACGATACTTTAAAACCAACAATGGGCAAAAAGTGTGCGAGGAGATGAGATCAAAGTGCCAGCAAACAACACGACTTCAGGTCAGGGCTTCACATGATTCAACCGGTGTTTTTGGTTGGTTTTTTTGCCTTTACACCTAATAGATCATCAAAATGGACACATGCCCTTCCCAAATGTTGTCATCCATGCCCATCAGACAGATGCTCGGCTGATTCGCCCAACTTTTGTTGGTGTTAAGTCCATGCTGGAGTTCTTCTTCACCTTTTGCCGAGCTGAGAACCTTTCATCTTCCAAAGCACCTCAGAAGGATTCGAGAACTCTGCTGCCTCTGCTGCGGTAAGGCCTTACAACTGTCTACAAAATAATAAAGATAACAAGTCTTTGTAGGTTGAGCTCTCTTATATTTCTCAACATTTTACAGTCTCAGTTCAGGACTGCAAAATTCCGCGCACTTGTAGGAAATATTAAAATAAAGGAATCTTCTGTTCGCATAATTTACTTTTGAAAGAACAGCAATGCTCATTACCTATTGGTAGGCAAAAATTTGCATCTGAACAGCTGTCCTTTTAGCGTTCTAAAATTTGTAGTGTAAGCATTTCAGTTTATGAATCTGCTAGCAAGTATAAATGGCTTCTAACACACTTAATCTTGTTTCAATTTCTCAGAGGGTATTAAAAGTTTGCATGGGTCTGTTCTGAGGAGAATCATGCTGAAAATGGATCCATGTAAAGCAATAAAATTAGCATATGGAATTTGAATGCATCCATGACAGTACTTTTTCTAACTTGATGCAGATATTTCTCAGAATGAAGGCCTAAAAAGTATCAATCAGAAGCATCATATAGTTTTCGATTGAAAAATATGGTCAAGTCTGTTGCTTTAGGACTCTATATTACTATTTCTTGCGTTGCATTTATTATGTCCAAGATTATAGTTTCATTCCTCCTCTACAAAAGATGGGCACGGAAGCATAGGATCATGGAAGACACTTTGTCAGGTTACTTTCTACTATAAGAAAACTACTATAATTTTATCCACAGGAATTTGCATATGAAGCAGAACACTGATGTGTGGTAACAGGTGGAAAGATGGTCATGTTCCGGTCTCCAACAACACGGTCTCTTACTTCAAAGGCTTTTATGAAGAAGACCATGAGATTATCAAACAAGGACATCATTGGTTCAGGTGGCTATGGTACTGTTTACAGATTAATAATAGATGATAACAGTGCTTTTGCTGTGAAGAAATTGAACAAAGGAAATACAGATAGAGATCACGGATTCGAAAGAGAGCTGAATGCAATGGGTGACATAAAGCACAGGAACATTGTCACTCTTCATGGATATTACATTGCACCGCAGTTTAATCTTCTAATATATGAACTGATGCCAAATGGAAGTTTGGATGTATTGCTTCATGGTAATAGAGTCTAGAACCTTTTTTCAAAACTGTCACGTTTTCAGTACTCTTATTCGGCTTCTCACAAAGACCTTGATACAGGCAAATCAGGTAAAGACAAACCTCTGGATTGGCCTTCAAGGTGCAAAATAGCACTAGGTGCAGCACGGGGTTTATCATATCTACATCATGATTGTATTCCACATATAATCCACAGGGACATAAAGTCAAGCAACATTCTGCTGGATCAGAACATGGAGGCAAGGGTATCCGATTTTGGATTGGCCACATTAATGGAACCAGATAAGAGTCATGTTACAACAATTGCTGCAGGGACTTTTGGATATTTAGCTCCCGGTATTATGCTGTGCCAGAGAAACTATAAGTTATTAAGTAATACATTCTCTTCTACTTCTCTACATGGGTCATAATGAATGAGTGTACTGTTTGAATTGTGTTCAACAGAGTACTTTGATTCGGGAAGAGCAACAACAAAAGGAGATGTTTACAGCTTTGGTGTTGTCTTGCTTGAACTTCTAACAGGGAAAAGACCAACAGATGAAACGTTTATTGAAGAAGGCACAAAGCTGGTGACATGGGTAACAACACTTCCACCCATAAATACAAGTCCTAAAAACACAAGCTCCATAAAGCTGAGTTCATATAAGTGTCATTTGTCAAGTTTTTTCCAATGTAGCTATAAATTTTCTATGGCTTTTTTGTAGAATAAATTTCTTAATTTCTTTCTAGATGAAATAAACCAGCAGAGTATATTAACCATAACAATAATTGTGGAATCTCATCCTAACTATCTGAGACCAGATTTATATTTCTTTTTCCCACCAATCATTTCTTTAAGCGTGACATCCTGTACTAGAGTTAGTTTTTCCAAAATTTTGAATCGGAGTTTTTTACTCACATCATGATAGGCCGCCTCCTTGCTGAACCTTCCTACATGTATTCAAGCCAAGCAAATGCTTTTATTATTTGGTCTCTTTCAATGAACACGTTGCGTGGATTGATATGGTTGCATCACTGATCCAGTTCAAAAGTTTATATATTATTGAATGTACTGAAACTGTAAAAGCCTACCAATTATATTCAACATATTCCTTAATATAGATCAAGCAAGGTCATGGCTCATCTACCTTTAGTTGTTACAACGGTCAGATTTTTCATCAAAATGTCAAAATATATTTTGCCGGATATCATATCTAGAAAAAGATGCAAGGTTGCCTTCAAGGTATGTGGACATTGGACATTTCAAGTTTGAGTTTCTTGAGGTGCTGGAAATGTGGACATTGGACACTTTAAATCGACAAAACATGACATATTAACTTTGGAATGCCAACTTTTTACATTTCTTTGTAAAAGTTGTCAAGCGTTAATATAACAATTAGCTTTCATAAAAAAGAATCATGTATCACATGCCACATATTTACAAAGGTATCCAACTTTAAGTATAAAGTGGATTTGTCTGACTTATTATTCATCATATGCTACATATTTACAAAGGCACATATGTAATTCAAATATGTCCACATGTCCAATGTCATGACAGTTTCCAGGTTATTCTTTTGAATGCTAGACAACAGAACATCCTGTCAAGTTGTCTACTTATTTAAGCTTAGCAATGAGAAATTGTTCTAACTGCAACCTTGATTACCAAGGACCTCCGTGAATTCTGCAGCTTTCAAGATAGCAACTTATGCATATGCAGTGCCCCAAAATTCACATTTACATCTTGCTGATGCATCTCTTATTACTTTAAGTTGCTCTTTAATCTGCCTCTGATGACTTCTGATTTTGATGAAATGTATGGGGTAATAGGTGAAAGAAGTTGTCAAAGACAAGAGAGAAGAACATGCAATCGACAGTTCCCTGGTATGTTTTCCAATGGAAGAAGTCAAGAAAGTGTTCAACATTGCAGAAAAATGCCTAGAATCAGATCCCTCCAAGAGACCAACCATGGCTGCAGTTCTTAAAATGCTTGAGCAAATAAACCAAACAAATCTGTAGCTGGTCTCAATATACTCTAACCTTGGTCCATGTAACAAGCAGATTTCTTGAGGATTATGGAATGCCATTTTTTAATGTCTTATGTACCAATGAGAAAGATCTCATGTAAATCGTGCAGCAATGATTTTTGTAAATTCCTGCAAGAGACTGCTATATGAGACTAATTAAGAAACAAGAACTGACTGATATTAAACTTGTGATGATGCCCAAGAAGTACACTTTGAAGATGTATAAATAAGCTCACTCATCCTTCTAGAAGTACTTACTCTGCCAACTTGTTACATGTTTTGCCTCTTCAAGGAACCAGATTCAAATCCCAGAACAAGAGAAAAATATAAAAGAAAACAAGGGTCCTCATCTGAGGTGACTGAAGCTTTCTAAAGAAGTATGATGGGCCATTTTCTTAAGGAAAGGAGTATCCCTGCAATCGGGACTTTGTATACACAATAAAGGAAAGGAAAAGAAAAGCTGACATTTAACTAGTTAAATAACTAGGAAGAGAAAAACAGAATTTAAGAAGCCCTAAATGGATTAGGATATCTTCTCTAGCTGGATAAACTGTTACTATCTAAATATCCCTATTCTTACATTTTACAAGCAACATTTACATGTTATCATGCCATATTATTATGGTATAAACTCATCACATATTCCATAAGATATCTTGCATTCTATAGATGCAATATGCCCTCTATTTAACTTTGAGCACTTATTTTCTTTGATCACTTATTTTCTTTGATCAAGAAATCATAAGTGAGAAGTCTTTTAGACTATAATATGTACTCAGCCAGCTGTATTAAGTAGCTTTAAAGGCTATAATCTCGGTCTGTTGAATATAATTCAGACTTTAAAGGCCATGTACAATGAATAGGATTGAGAGAAACAAGATTAATGGAAGAGAATGCTGACAACAGAATAATGGAAAGACAATTAAAAGAACTGGAAAAGGAGAGCGGGGTAAAGTATTTAGGTTTATACTGCAGACAGGATAAAGTGTCATGGTCATGGTATTCCGTACCGATCTGAACTGACCGGTACATCTCGTACCATAACATACCGATGGAGAATTGATCCGGTTTAGACCGGATTTTTGAAAAATGATTTGAACTGGACTAAACTGGTCGGTTCAGTACGATATTAGCCCAAACCGTCCGATACCAGGCGGTTTGGCATGGTTCGGGGCCGTTTTGGTCTGATTCAGCCTGATTTTTTTTTTTTTTTTTTTTTGTGCTGTTAGGTAGGATTTTTTTGATTTTTTTTATTATCGATACGATATGGTACGGATCGGTATGATATGGTACCATACCAGCTGGCAACCAGCACAGATTTCGGTATGGAGTCCGTGAACTTGGGTCACAGTTATATACTGCAAATTTTGTTGGTTAGTTAAAAAAGAGAAATGACTGCTACCTTATTAAAGAAGTAACAAAACCCCACTTCTGAGTTATTACTGACAAAAAGAGAATCAGGGAGGCCTTTGGAGACTTGGTATCCATCTATCGCAATGTGACTATCACAGGGTATGGGTTGGGTCCATCTGAGTCTGATATATAAAGTAGCATGATAGCATGATAACAATCTATCTACTTTGTACTATCAAAAAAAAAAATCTATTTTGATGTTCACATTACCCTCTAATTCATTTGTGCATGATTGTTCTCTCTTCAATTGAAAAGAAGAATTTTGCTGTTCAACATCTATAATGTCAAAAACCACTTAGTTTATATTAGCTATTGGTATTTATATTTTGAGAAGTTGGAGTCTAGTCCATGGTCCTTTTTCAAAATCGATCTGTTGTTATATATTAAAAGTTCACCTACAAGCTAGGACTAAGGTTCTAAACTCTTCATCAGATTGATTTGATCCAAGGACACATTGAAGGAGCATTGTTGAAGGATATTTTCTTTATATTTTCAGAAATGCAGTGAGGATGCCACCTTTGGAGTCCAAATGTGAAACCTGCTCTAGGCCATGGGCCAAGGAGAGGAGTGCCAACCAACAGATCCTAGTGCCATTTTACTCTTAACATTTGCAGAGTTGACATAGAGTTCTAATTATGGGCTTGGCAATCATTCTCTTACTCCACATTCTTATAAACTTAAATAACATTCACCTCTTGCTAAATCATCCTCCTATGTCTCTTTACATTCTAGTCAATGTACACTCATATCAGTTCCAAAAGCAAATAGAATCTCTCTCTCTCTCTCTCTCTCTCTCTCTCTCTCTCTCTCTCTCTCATTCACTCACTCACGGACACATAAACATGCAAATGCATAGGACATATATGTGCAATAAAATTCTATCATTCCTATCAATTTCAAGCTTAATTTCCTAAGAAATTTAAATTGTGTTGTTGCATCTTTCTTATAATCAGTTTCAGAAGATATATATTCTTTGTTGTTATTTCTATCATACACAAACGATTGATACGATCATAATATGCATGTATATCCATTATCTTTCACTTATGATAACGATAATAAATCAATACTGCTATCTATTACTATACATAAAGAATTGTAACACTCTCCACTGCAGTTTTGTGTGTCTATAAAGGTTGTTAAAGTTTACCATCCGCTTTCTAGTTTGCAGTGATGGCCATTATTTATTACAGTATGTAATTTTGCGTTTACAAAGAATTGAAGTATAATTTATTCTGCAGCCTTCTACCAATAGATAGCCATCAATACTATTTTTTCCTCATAAACTCACAGTTACTGGATGGTATAAAGGTTTGGAACAGCATCTACATGTGATAAACAAAAAACTGATAGTTTGATAATATAATTGGACTTACTTGAATCTGGATTTAGCTGAAGACCTCTGTCAGCCCATTCACCACTGAGGTCTTTAAGGTGGGAGAAACAGGAGATTCTCCGAAAAAGGCATCATAAAGGGCCATGTTAACATTTGCTGATTCAATTTCAGCATCAACATTTGAAGGAAAGCCACCAGATGAGATGGAAATCTGCATAGATCAGGAGAGGCAGACAGAAACTCATATCTTGATGCATCCAAGTAGTTACTGTTCTAGCATCAATCATATTTTACATGTATTCTATCTCCATACCAGCATTTTGGATGGTACCACCCATGTCAAAAATATGAAAGTTCCTTGTTTTAGATCACGGCTTTGAAAGGTGCTGCGGAAAGTTAGTAGTGCAGATTCATCAACAGATGTAGGGTTCTTGATTCTGGGAGAGATAACATCATCTAAGGCATTCCAAAATGTCTTGCCATCAACATCTCTGACCAGCATAATATTTAGTGATTTCTCCAAGGGTGCTGTAAATTCGAGAACTCATTTCAGGATAGCAGTTATTGTCCAAGTGCTTGGAAAACTATTAAGTGATACCTTGTAAGATTAAGCTGAACAATGAGCAATCCCCTAAAACCTCAGTAGCCGGCTTTCCTTTCCAGGCATCCAATCTCTCTCTGATAGAAGGTTCAACATAAAATCCTGCAGCATACACCTTGACGCCAATAATTGCAAAGACCTTCTCTCTATAACCTGCAATTGAGAAAATCAAAGTTAGGAAAAATGATTTAAGAGACATAAGTATGGTAATATATCTAAGTTGATTTTGCAGTATTATCAACAGATAGAAGACTCAAAACATTGAAATGAATGATGAACCAAAACCGTAGTCATGACCACAGAATGATTATTTGGGCCATAGCTCTTTACTAGAGCATGGCGAACGCAATGCACGTGGCTGCAGAAGCATGGCATCTAGAGCTTCATGAATGCATCTCCCTGAGTTTGGATTATACATTAGAATTTGTTGATTTATGTAAAGTGGATATTTCCTCATGATATTAAACCTATTCCTCTTCTGGTAGAGGTTAAACTTACTTCCGTTTTAACAAACGTTTAGAGAGAGAACAGATGAAGAACACAATATAATGACATTTATTCTTTAAGGAGTATAACTACCATGTAGCATAATACAAAAACAGTCTGCTGGCCAGACAATGCAACAAGAATATAAGATCACCAGATAAAATAAGTAAGAATCAGTGTCATGGTTTATTATGTCAACCCCCAGGCGGCCCCTTTTGATCTCCCAAAAAAATGTTTATTTGGGCTGGTACTTGGAAAATAAAACCAACTTCTTAGAACCAACACAAGAACAGCATCACGAAGAGTAGATGTTTAAAAAAAAATAATAAAAAGGGGACTAATTCCAGCCCTAATTCTGGGTACTGATGCAGGCATAAATTTTCTTCACTGTAAAGTACAAATCAACCATATTCCTTGATCTACATTCACCAGCAAGCTAAAACTGATCGTTGAATTCAAGCAATTCTCCATAATTATCTAGAAATGAAACAAATGAGACACCGCCGCACCTGTGCCGAGTAAAACCAGTGAGCCCGAGCAGCCAGGAACTCTCAGCTCCCTTGGGAATTTTACATTGGTCCCAGTCTCCACTACATACTCCGAACTCCCAACTGCAGCCAAGAACACAATTCTCATCAAGTTGGCAACATTGCATTCAAATTTCCTCACTGAACTCGACTACGATGCATGAGTTGCCAGAATGTAGCCCAATTTCTTGTTTTTAACTTTTAGACATAGTCCGTTCCTATTTCCGAAACATCTATTTACGGCAATTAGACAAGTAACAGGTGGGTAGTGATCAAATCCCGCAAGAATTTTCGCAGACTTAATGAAGCTAAGGAACGAACAGATGGCGTCTGGGGAAAATGAGACAGCAAAAGACTACAAGGGAAGCGGGTGCAGTACAGACCTGATGCTTTGGGGATGAGAGGAGAGTGGAAACTATTGAGACGAGGGATTGTGGAGAAGGCTCGAAGGAGAGGACGCCTTTGGAGGACACAGAAGGGGGCGGCATTGGGTCGGCATCCGGAGATGAGCAAGGGCGGGCGAGGTGGATGTGAGACCGCTCCGAGCATGTCGAGGTGGGTAGTGATTTGCGGGCGAGCGATTTTGGCCTTTCGAGCTCTTGCTGATTGCGATCCCGTGGAGGAGAATTGGAGAAATGACCGGCAGCTGCTCGCAGGGAGGCTAGATTCCTTTTTCTTTTTCAATTCGTAAATGCTGAAAAAAATGGAGACCTGAAGATATTACCGTTTCGACGTTCCCTCGTGGCATCCCTTGGAGCCTCACGCTTATGATACAGGTTCACCCGAGAGCCCATATGTGATAAACTAGAAGAAATATTTGCAGGCGGCAAATTCTTCGTGCACCGCAGGCAGGTGGCGTAAAAAATTCGAGACAGAGTGCACCATTTTATCGGATTGATCTGCATAATGATTATTTTTTAATATATATTAAATATATTATAAATTAATTTTTTTATTTAAAAATTTTATATTATAAAAATATTTTTATTTTTTAATAAAATTATGATATTTTATAATCATAATATGACATCCTACATCTAGAAAGCCATAATTTTTGTCTACAAAATATCATAATATAATACAAAATATCATAATATTTACAGAATATTATAATTTTTTTAAAAAAATAAAAAAATTTATCATTTAAAATTTTCAAACAAAAAAATAAAATTGTAGGTATTAAATATGTATTGAAAAATGGTCGGACAAAAATGCCCCTTCTATATTATGATATCTTTGACCATATTATGACATCGTAGGCTATAATACGCTACAGGATTTATAATTTTTTTCAAAAGATGAAGGCATTTTTATCATACAAAATTTTTAAATAAAAAAATCGAGCTGTAGACATTAAATGCGTGTTGAAAAGCAATAATGACGTGGATCAATCGGACAAGACGGTATACTCCATATTGAATTTTTTATACTGCCCACAGTGCATAAAGAATTTCTCTATTGCAGCCTATGAGAAATTCTTTATGCATTGCGAGCGATGTAGAAAATCTAACATGGAGCGTGTTGCTTTGTCCGATTGGTTCACGTAGTTACCATTTTTTAATACATATTTAATACTTGCAGGTTGGTTTTTTCATTTAAAAATTTTATATAATGAAAATACCTCTGTTCTTTGAAAAAAAATTATGACATTCTATCGCATAATATAGTCCAGGATGTCATAATATGGCCTAAGATATCATAATATAAAAGGAATATTTTTGTCCAATCACTTTTCAATACGCATTTAATACCTGCAGATCAGCTTTTTTTCGTTTGAAAATTTTGAATGACGAAAATACTCTTATTTTTTAAAAAAAATTATGACATCTTGTATATATTATAACATCCGTGATCGAAAGGTATCATAATTTTTTCAAAAAATAAAAATATTTAAAAATAAAAAAAATTTTGTTATACAAAATTTTCAAACGAAAAAATCGAAGTACAGATATTAATTTTTTTAAAAAATAAAGATATTTTCATCATATAAAATTTTTAAATAAAAAAACTAACTTACAAATATTAAATATGTGATGAAAAATGATGACTATGTAAATTAATTGGATAAGATGATGCAGTTCATATCAGATTTTTTACATCACCTACAGTGCACAAAATATTTCGCTGCAGCCAATACAGTATTCCCCGGAGCCGTAAATATCCCTCCCTCCCAATCCTTCTCGGTTGGTAATTGGGCCCACGTCCATTGGACCACCATGGCCCATATCCTCCAAAACATGAAAAAAAAAAAAAAAGACTTCGTGAAATTTTGAATTGCACCGTTCCGGCGAGTGGAGCTAGCAATGCACGGAGAGCATGGGATCTTACTCCATGCCTCATTCATCACTTTCATTGAGTACTGCAAATCTGCAATAATCAATATGCTACATTCCATGCTATTATTGTAAATTTTTGGTGGCAAAGCTAGTACATGCAAATAATGGATTTTCTTTTTTTTTTTTGAAAAAAGATTATTACTTTCCAGCGACAATCGTACAGGCAAGCTCAGGAGATGCATGTTTAGATGTGGCTCGAGTATTCCAGGGAGTTTTTTTTTTTCCTAATCTAATACTCAAAAAGTAGAGTTCTATGCTCACCATTAAGGTATTCAAAAGTTATTCAACAAACATGACACAAAACTCAAAGTCTGCCATGTATTGCAACCATGCAACAGGGTTCAAAGTATCAGTGTGAACCTAAGTCATGCCTTGTGACCGTAAGTCAAGAGTGCCAATTCACGTTCAGCCAAACTTGCCTTTAGCATTAAGAGGTAAAACAGGAAAAGCCGATTTGCCTTTTTCTTTACCCAATGCCATGACTACGAATCATCCATGAAACCCACTGACTCCTTTTACTGTAATTTCGAATGTGGCCTTTCCTGCTACCAAGTGACAAGGAATGCTACGTGTGAGGGTCAAAAGTAGCTTCGCTAATTATGTACATGTTTTACGCATGTTTCTCCCAATGTTTTTTTATTGGACCTCATATGAATACCGAATTTGGAATTCAACACGTATCACTTTTGCATCAATCACAGAATACAGATTGTCTCCAAAGAAACCAACAACTGTCTTTTAGACCATGACTGCACTCCAGAGATGGAGTCCAAAAAATTGCATAAGAATCATGTGACATACAGGATGCCTCCATCCTATCAATTGAGATTGATACGCATCGACCCATCTTTTTGTGCCGGATGTACCCAGAGCCATCATTTTTGCCATTTCTTTGGGCTTCCAAGCATTTCATGGGGGCAATTTGCGAAGCTCTCAGGTGGAAGGAATCATGACCATATCGATGTGGCGCGTCGTAATGGCACTAGCTGGCAACAACATGGCTGTCTTTTCATATTTTCATCATTGCTCAACAAAATTAAAATAAAATAACACGAGGCTACGAGTTTCGAGATTATTGGACTCTAATCAACAATTTGTAGGACGGCATGCTTTTCAGCATGGACCAGACATGCACCACGGAATCAAAAAAGCAAGCACCAATTATAGCAAGCAACAGCAACAGAAAAAAAAAAAAAAAGGAAAAAAAATTATTCAAAACAAAAGAAAGATCGAAACAATGCGCTTGGCTCTCTCCATACTTCACGTCGCTCTCTTTTTCTTAGTAAAATCACACGTTCTCTTTCCCAAAGATAAAAACATCGCTATCTCCTGTTCAAGGACAAATCCAAGTATTTTGAACCTAAGGCTTAACCTAACTAATATGGATCGGCACCAAAGACAACAATTTATTTCATTCATGAGTTGGAGTTCTTGATGCCTCTAATACAATTTACTTATTGGAACATCAATGTGACATATACAGCAAGGATATGAAGACGAAAATGTCATAAGTTTCAAGATTATTTTCATTTTTCATAAGGTTCATTATCATTGTTCACTAGGAACATCAATGTGACATATACTGTTTGGATATGAATTTTTATAATTTTCAAGATTATTTTCACATTTTCATAAGTTTAATATATCATATTGTTCGAACATCTATGTGATACACACTATTAGGATATGAAAATGAAAATTTACACACAGGATGATATACAAGGATAGTTGAGTTTAATTTACACAACAAAACATCCAATAAAACATACATTAAGTAATTGCCAATGGCAAAGGCATTGTGGAGCCTCTAGATCCTGTTCTAGCTTATAGTAGTCAGCTCATTTTATTCCTTGGATCGCAGATTGCTCAAAACTTGATTCTCTTGTTTTCAAGAGTAAACCTTTGCACAAATTGCAGGCATATGTGCTGCCATATGTCACCAAACATTTAGAAGATTCCTCCTTACTATGCTGGGTCAATTTCCTCCTCACCAAACACTTAGAAGGTTCCTTCTTACCAAGCATATGTGCATGCACTATGAGACTTTCAAGTTATATACACCAAGCAGCTAAAGCAAATTTGGCTCAGCTGCTTTGAACCGTTCTCCGGATAGGAAAGAGTTCATAGTTTTTCGCATATTTAAAAAAACAGGGAGAGAAAATCTTATAGGTACTTGGATGCCTGCAGATTTATTGATCATTTTAAAAGGAAATCAATAAGTGAATTTAATTCTTTTCCCTTTTTCTTTTTTTTTTTGTGGTTAGAAAGAAAACAAGTAGATGATTTTTCCAGTTATCAGTGATATTGCACAAAATTATGGTTTAAATGACACATTTCTTGTCATTTCACCCATTTGGAATTGCACTAGGGACTTCACCCACCTTGTTGATTATATTTCTGAATAAGTGCAAAACAAGTGGCGTATGCTGGATCGGCTTTCCATATAATGGTTTAATTTTATTCAATGTCCTAGCTACAATGCCAGCTATCCTCAATCTTTCTTCCTTTAATAGACTAGCCGACAGTTTTGGCCTTCGCTGGTTACTGTACAAAGGGAACGTTTGAAGATGACTGCTTTATTCTACCAAAAAGAAAAAAAGATGATTATTTTAAATCCCTTATCGTACAACATCTTCCTAGTTTCTTTTTTCAAATTAATGACATTCATTTGGACAAGTACCTAAACCACACCATGCCCTTTTCAAGACATAATCTCATTATCACGCTGATAATTTAATCTCTTTCGAACTTCTTTTGTTTTAATTTGATAATCTTTTTCAAAATCATCAGTTTAATCTTGACTCCAGCGACACCTACTGAATGGCCTTTTGAACCTATGAATTCGCAAACAAGCTATTCAACAAATACTCTACACCGTCCTGGAGCATTTTAATTGGTTAGTTCATTATTTTTGTTGTTGTTGCTGTTGTTAAAGCTGAGGGAGATGCGAAGTGAGAGAAAGTAGGGGGGAGTGTTTGAGATGCGCATGTGTTCCATAACGGGGTCTTGGGGAGGTGCGGTGGTAGGTCTCATTTGGAATGTGGAAGCACTATTAGCCCTCTCAGTTCTTCGAAATCTTAAAGCAGCCTCAAGCTGCACCATCTAATATATGATTCATTTGGAAGGTGGGAGCACTATTAGCCCTCTCAGTTCTTAGAACTCTTAAAGTAGCCTCAAGCTGCACCATCTAATATATGATTCATTTGGAAGGTGGAAGCACTATTAGCCCTCTCAGTTCTTAGAAATCTTGAAGTAGCTAGCCTCAAGCTGCACCATCTAACATATGATTTTTCCACCTAGCTCGGTTGGGAGATAGAGATCGGACTATCCATATCCTCCCTCAATTTCACATCAAAGTGATCTGTATCTCTTCGACCAAACCCTAAATAACCTTCATTGAGGAGGGATCCTTGTGACTCCCGTTCCTTGGAGCTCAGGCATCTTTCATGTGATCCACCCACTAGTTCAATACCATTTATCACAGCCATAATTTCTTTTGGGTTGTCGAGGAAAACTCACTGAGAATAGAAAATCTCCTGTCACACCTAGTACATGACCTGTTCTAGATTGATAAACCCGTCAGGAATATCTAATATTTTACCTTCAACTACTTCTGGTGCCGGGCGTTAGCCTTTATGGTTCATTGAACTCCATTTGCCACCCGTTCTAACCTTATCTATTAATAAATGTCAGCTTTCGGAGTCAGCAAAGGCAGACGCAAATGAGTGGTATGATATATCTTTGCGAGACTCTGTTCAATCGCTAGCTCTGAAGAGTAATCCAGTAGGACAACGAGGAAGGAATATCATATTCTTTTGTGCGAACGGAGCCCATGGCATCGTGATCTCCAATTCTGACCTTTTGTCCTCACCCCGAGTAATTTCAACAGGTACTCGCGTCTTTTACCCAAAAAGAAAACGAGTACTTGCGTCAACGCGAATCTTCCTGGAAAACCCTCCTTAACGTCCAACACTAATTTATTCGTTCCACGCACCCTGGTACTCGGTATTCGGCACTCCGAATTCCGTGATCGAGGGGCATCAACCACTCCACGTGAAGACACGGAAACGACCACGTCGTGAGCTGCCTAGCTGCCACGTAGCCTACCGTCAATAGGCCCCAAGCATCCCCACCTTGCCCTGATGGTCCCTATTCCAAAAGACGGGTCCGTCCGGATCGGCTCGGTCCGTTTCCGGGTCAAACCGGTAACCTCATCTGATCAGCCGGCTCTCGCCCATCCTATTCCATCCCCTTCCGCGTTGTTCACGTGCATGGGACGCAATCCTTGACCACACCACCGCCCCCCCCCCCCCACCCCCCCCCCCCACGACGACGTCTGGATCACCGCCAAAGAGACCCGCCCACAGAAGAAAGCCAAGACGATTAGACGGACGTTGGAAAAATGTTTAAGAAAAGATGATTTGATCCTTTGAACATTTTCCTTTTGTCTTATTATAATTGTCTATGGTAAACTCCCACAATAAAAAGAAAGAAAAGAATGCAGTTTTGTCCCATCCCACCCTCCAAAAATTAACAAGAGGCGAAAGAACAAAATTAGCATACATGATAGATCCCATTTTTTCTCAACAAAACAAAAGAATAATGTTAAAAAAGAAAAAAAAAAGAAATCAAGAAACACGGAATTGGCGACGGCATCTGCGACTCTTAGGTGGCGAGGAAATTGGAATTGGCCGGCTTGGCGTTGCCGTTGCCGTTGCCGGTGGTATTATTGGCACTGGTGTTGTTGTTGCTGTTTGCCTGGTGACCACCTCCAATGATGGACGTGATGGCGGCCGCGAGGGCTGCCGTGAAGTTGGGGTCTGCCGTTATTGCTGCGGTTGCCGCGTTCACTGTATCGGCCAGTGAGGTGGCTGACGGTGTCTTAGGGTGATGGAATTGAGCTCCTTCCATGTCGGCCGACATCTGAAGGCCAGAGAATTTTGTTTGGTTGGAGAGCGTCTGCCCGAAGACCTGCGGCAAAGAGAGTGGCTGCGGTGGGCCGCCGAAGCTCGGAGGGCCGTTCTGGAAGGGGACTTGGAATGGAGCTGGTGGCCTTTGGAATTGGAGAGGATTAGGAGTGTGGGTGAGATCCAAAGTGACGGTCGGGAATGGAGCAGATGCTGATATGGTCGCCATGCTTGAGGAGCAAGGAAGTATCGTTCTCGCTAGGAAGCCAGAGTTCATCAGTCCATCGGTGCTTGACATGGATCCAGAGAGGAGCATCGAAGCGGCGGCTGAAGTGGTCGATGCCATCGCCATGGCAGCTGGTGGGAGTGGATGGTTGTGACTCCCCTCGTAGGTTGTAATCAAGATGGAGCGATCCTCGGCACACCTTTGGACCTATTGGTATATATTGCCAAGTTATAGATTATTAGTTGGATTGTTACTTTTGACTAATCTATGATTAATAGGATTAAATTGATCCTGGGAGATGAACATTACCTGCTTGCGGACGGGGCATCCGGTTGCCATGGTGCACCGGTAGTAAGCGCGGGGGCATGGGTTTCCTTTGGCCATCTTCTGTCCATACTTCCTCCATTGGCATCCATCAGTGATCTATAATACAATTAGAGCATTATCTAATTAGTCTCAATGTTAATTATTATGGTTATCCACAATTAACTTCATTTATGTGTCGAAGTTTGTCTTGTGATATCTTACCATAGGTGCTTCGGATCGTGCCCGGACCGATACACGGGCTTTCCTCATGGTGGTTTCTTGGGTCTGTTCTGCACTTTTGGAGGGGGCTAATTTGGGTGCTTTGTTAGGATTCCAGCCTTCAGACGACGGGTCAGGGCTGTCCTCCCTGTTAGACCTCTCATCGTTAATTGGAACTATCTCCTTGTTCATGTTGTTCTTGTGCAGGCGGTAGTCCATTGATCCAGCTTCAACATTGTTCGTAGGCGATGAGGAGAGATGCCGGCTTCCACCTTCAGTGGAGGACTGGGAAGGCTCATCGGTGTTTGAGGCTGGACCGAGGTCTATGAACTGCCTCGGCACGATCTTTCCATCGGTCTTCTCATCCACAGCCTGAATCATAGATCTCTAAATCACTTTATATACTGCAATTGCTTTGACCTAGATGAGATAAATCAGGATAATTCTATCGCTAATTACCTCATGGCCTTGTGGGCTTCCATTCTTTTGGTTGCGCTGTTGCATTAGAGCAACGACATGCATCTGGAGGGCGTTGTAGTTGGTGGTCACCTGGTTCAGCATCCCTCTCAGCCTCTGGTTCTCTTCATTCATCCTTGCCAGCTCGGCTTGCATCGCCGCTAACTGGATCGAAACAAACAGACAATTCAATTCAGTGAACAGTACTCATCACCACCATGCATAGAAACAAAATAGATTCAATCAAATATGTGTAACAGTGCATTTATTCATTCATCCTCTAAATATATGACCAACCTCGCCCTCGCCTTCTTTATCATCCTCAGGAGGCGACAACCCTTCATCCACCGTCGACTGATCGCTGCCCGTATTAGCAGTCCGAAGGTTCAAACCGGTCTGCAGATATCACAATTCAATTCATTTAGCACATTTATCAGATCAAACCCAATACAAAGATGAAAGAAAACAAACCATGACACCGGATTACTAACGTTGATGGTTAGATCTTCCTTCTTGATACTAGAACTGGGCACCTTGAGGTCGAGATCGGGCTCCTCTCGGCTCCTCTTCTTCTTCTCATCAGAGAAGAAATCCATCTCATCCACCCGCTTCTCGCCGGCCGGCACCACCGGGAATTCGATGGCGGTCGGGAAGTGGTCACCCGATTCCATAGAATGCCTGCGTTTGAGCCCAACGAGGAACGACCTGCTCGCCAGGAAACCGACCGACTCCGAGGAGGTGTCCCAACTCAATCCTCCTCCACCACCTTTGTCCATCAATCTATGATTGATTTGTGATTATGGTAATTGCGAGAGAAGAATTGCGAGGGAGAGGGAGAGGAGAGGGTGTGGGGCGGGGGGGGGGTGTTGAGGGGTGGTAGGAAGTCTGAAGTCTTTTACAGGTGAGATGGGGATGGCAATAAAAAGAGGTGGAGGGGTGGGGAGGGACGAAGACTTGGGGGAGATGGAGTGACGTGAGGTGGTGCGTCAGCGGGGACAGCTGGATGAATTAGGGAGGGGTGGCCACACACGGCATGAAGACGGCTGGCTACTTGTTGAGCTAAAAATGAGACGAGACAAGAGAGAGAAAGGGATGGAAGAATAGAGAAAGGTTGGTTCCGTGGAGTTTCGGGTGGGGAGGAAGAAAGGGCAAAAAAGAAAAAAAGGAAAAGAGAAAACAAAAAAAGAAAAAGAAAAGAAAGGGGGTTGGGGGAGGGGAGGGAGTCAAACCGCGATCTGACCGCTTCAAAAAATCCACCGCCTCTGATTGGGCCGGCGCGTTCCACGTGAGAGAACTCGTCAACAACTTTGACTGGACCCATCTCTGTGAGAGCGGGAGAGGGAGGTGAGCGGACCGGGGGAGGAGGGGGGGGTGAGACGGCGGGGCCCAGAGGATTGACCAGCGGGGCGGGAGCGTCGCGGTGGAGGCCACGTGCGACGGAGAGGTGGGATCGGGAGCGGGAGGTGCGGCGGTGCGGGGACTCCGTGTGGCGCCATTTGCTAATTTACAGCACGTTCGCTTTCTTGACTCATTCGGGCTCAGAGAAGATTTGGAGTGAAAGAGAGCGGATCTGGATCAGTTTATTCCGTTTGGACCTGACGGTTGGAGGCTGGGAGTGCGGGATGCAGGGGAGGGTGTTCCGGCGTCGTGATCAGCTATTTGACAATTTGAGCCATGCATTTACTCGATGATGGTCGAGCCACATCGATCTGTCCCTATTGATGCGGGAATTTACTTGGACCATAAGCTTTGCGCTCTTGGTGGGCTACTGCTCTTAGAATACACCCTCCTTTTCCATCTCAACCGGAATATTGGTCCAATTTAAGATCTTGGCTATGCAAACAAATTAGCATTTGAAATTAAGAACAACCAAATAATATTCTTTTTTTTTTTTAAATATTTTTGGTTCACATGTATAATCTTAGAATTGCACCCAACTCTACACATAGTCTTGGAAAGAGGCTGCATGCATGGGCAATTATTATCGTATTCTTTTTGGTAATTAAGTTGAGAAGTTGCATATAGGGCACTTTTGCCCGCCTATTGTTGATACAAGGCCCTATGATGATCCAATGTTTTGTCCAACTTTAGTAGTAGCTCCATCAGCCTCAAAATTACATGCACCATCCTATATAGTGATTTGAATGGTGATTTATTGAAGGCACCGGCTTATTAATTTGGTAATGTCTTTGGTAATTGGACCAAGTGATCTGGGATTGAATATCATCTTCACCAGGATTTGGGGGATTAGGGATACCTATATGAGGGCTATTCTCTGTTGTGTAATTCATTGCCCACAATCCCTTCGACTAGAAAGAAAAAAGCAATATATTTGTAATAATTTTTAACTTGTAAAGTACATAAGCATAATCTAACTCATGAACTTTTTTAAGCAGGCAAGTGGTACAACTTGATTGAGCTAAACCTTACGTTGGTAATTAGCCTGATATTTTAAGCTACAAGAAGAAATATTTATCCCCAAGGAGCCAGTAGTTCTATGTCCATTGGTTGGCTAATATTTTTTTTTTCTTTAAAAAAAAAAAGGTGGATGGTTGGCTATAAATATTATTATACAATTTATTCTTTTTGATAAATATATAGAGAAAAGTCAACCCAATTAATATTTTATTATACAAACTGTTGAATTTGCTCTTGTATTCAGACTCTACATGTTGCATCAACATGTATGAATGATTAAAATATTTGTTTAAATTAAAGATAATGAAGAATATCTAAGTGCAAAGAACATGAAAAAAGTTGGGCGGCAAGGAAATTAAGGAATACATAAACTTTGTCACCAATTATATTACTAGAATTGCAAAAGAAAACCTAATTAATTAGTCTTGTATCACATGAATGCTTTGTATACCAAGGTTTTTGATTAGCATGTGTAAGAGAGAGAGGAATACAAGATGGAGGAGGATGCCATTTGCATATCCTAGCACATCGATGTTTATCTCATAATCGGATATGACAACTTAAGGATAAGCTTGCTAATTTAGTGACACTTTCGCAATACCGTGGAATATGCCCAGGTTCTCTACACTTCTGCCAGAAACAAGCTCTTGGAAGATTGTATTTGCATTCACGGGCTAACTCTGTGTTTAAGAGATGCACCAAAATCTTAATCTTGTTTTGTTCTATCATGCGTAGTCAATAGCTAGATTCCAACAATTTTAACAACTTCAAAACAAAATCTCACTCTACTACAAAACAAAGCAATAATTAGGTCGAATTTTAAAATGAACTCTAAATATTTTGCTTGAATTCAATAATCATCCTTTTATTTTTGTAGTATTTAGTTATATTAATCCCACCTAATGGGTGGTTCTTGCAAAGATGTGGGTCAAATCAATGTCAGGTTTGTTTTTACTAGTTTTCCTTCTTGAGGAAAACATTTGAAATATTCCTTTTTCACCAACGGTTTCTTGACAAATATTGCATTGCTTTGAGAAATACCTTTCTCACTCGGTTTAGAGTTTTCCACGGGAACATTTTTGATAAACAAACGAATTTGTTCCCCCATTAAAAGTAAACAAGACTAGGAACAAGCGAATTAGCTAGCAGCTTCCTCAATATCCCTCTAAAACCACCACAAGCTAGTGCCTCGTGTTTCCTGCAGTTTTTCTCTAGTTTTCATGCGTTTTCCACGTGCTTGGCTGCACACAAGTTTAAAAATATAAATTAAAAAAAAAAAAAAAAGAAATCGCATGCCAATTTTGTTTCCCTAAACTGGCCAATATTTATTCCCAAACGGTTCCCCATGGCACACTTGTTTTCTTTATCTCCTCCTATGGTTCTTGTAAACATTTTGTGGCAGCTTATCATACATAAAATTATGATGTGTTGGTGATTGGGACCAGCAAACCTCTCAGAGGTTGACAACCGATAAGGATTTCTAATACCAGCCGCGTATAACCGAGGGTCTCAAAAGTCAGCTACGCCAACTCATTTTAACTCGACAATATTTATTTATTTTTGACAATATTTATTGGGATCCCATCTCACCCAACACCCCCCCTCCTTCAATTCTATATGGTATTCAACGATGTTTACCGAAGCATATGAAACCGGACATGGTACGGTTGGAAAGTCTTGAGAGGTGGGATTTGAAATGGAGGATAACCCCTGGAATATGGTATTCCCCCAATTGGTGGATCTGGTCATCATGTGGTCATCATTTACCATAGACTTGTTTATCTCCTGAATTGATGCAATTAACTTGTCTTGTCAGGAGAGATGACATGATGTTGAATATAATCTAATTGGTTTCATACTCTGAAAAATTTCTATCAGATGGCTTGTAACGGGATGTAAGACTTCCGTATGGTCTTCTGGATTCTACTCATCAGTGAGCAAATTAATTAAGCAACATGTTTTACTAAGCAAACTAATTATTGGTCATTTGTGCTGGACCAATGGCTTGAGTGATATTAAATTATATCCTTGGACGGGTTTTCTGGGTTGCGATGGCAATGCTTTGTCAGAAGTGGAAGATTAATCTACTTTGAAAACAAATTACGCTGCAGAAGAAATAAGCATCAATATGGGATTTTTTTTCAAGACTGTCTTTTCTTTTCCACCATTTTCATAAGAAGTCACTGTCAACGCAATAGTCTGAGGGAGATTAGGATGGTAATTAGGCGTTTTCCAGAGGGGAGGAAAGATGCTTAATTACATAGCAAGCAAGTGTTATTGATTGCCAAGTTTTATATAGAGAATTTATAAAAAATTAATGATGTTTATCACGATGAAATATGATAGTGTAGTCCTTGATTCAAGTGTTAATGGATTTTAAAAATATATATATGTTTAGAGTATGAGGTCAGGGTGGGGATTATAGTCTAATTTTTGTTCCATCTAACAAAATTGAGTAAATTGACTCTGCAAAAGAAATTGCAATCCAATAAATTTTCATGGATTTTGTAATCAGTTAGATCAGGATACCCATTTCAGTCTTAGCGAGATTTGTAGTAATATATTATGGCTAAAGTGATGCTGCATCAATTTTACATTTACAGGAGATCATTCACGATCTTTAAAGATAGAGAATGACGACTTGCACAATCTCCTTCAAGTCAGCAGTTATTGCCAACTCTCTATTTTTTTTTTTTTTCAGATTTTTGATTTTACAAATTTCTTCAAATTTCACATAAATATATATTATGATTTTTTTGGGCCGTTATTCATTAACAAAATCATACTTTTTTTAATCTTGCAGTTATTTTCATATTTAAAATAGTGCAGAGCATTATCTATTGCTCACATGAGATGATTAAAGATGGTTGGCTATGACCCTATCTGAGTGAAAATTTTTCATAAAAATTGTCAAATACACTGAATTTTTTTTGTCCACTTCCCTTCGGTCTTAAGAAATTGAAAATTCTAAAGCAACATACATATGTATTGATTGATTGATAGAATTGCCGGAATACTTATAGAAGCAACAGTTGAAAAAGATGGAGTTACGTCATGACGAGGATGTGGGCTATCAAAATAGAGATAGAGATAAAATATTTTGAAACTTGGTCACCCCATGACAAGATAAGCAACCAGTCCCGGTCCGTTTTCTAGCCAATTTACTGCGATGAACGCGACGTATAAACTACATCCTTATCTCCATCATTCTCCGCTTCGTCCCATGTGATCTTGGATTTTTATGTACGGTGTGAGCTCTTGACAATGGGCATCTTTCCAATTTCCATCAACTCCGCACGCCTTCATGAGCTGATTTCTTGGACCAGCCCTTGACACCAAACTTTTGAACGGGAGAAATGAAGCAAGAAAAGTCTACCTGAAACGACCTTAAGCCCACACACTTAGACAATCTCGTCCTATTTTATTGTAAATATTATATGTATCCGTTTTCTTTGATATGAAAACAGGGGATGGAGATTTGCTTAATAATAATAATAATAATAATAATAATAAAAGAATTAGAAAAAGAGAGAGATTGATGCGGAAGAAACTTCAAGGAAGATTTGGTAGGAGGGGAAGAAAAAGGGAGAGACGGCATGGACTGAGATATTATGCTTTCTCTGGTCATCGTCCCACGTGGGTGCTCACGAACTGCCAACCAACCTACGTAGAAAAAGGCCTCCGCCAGCTCAACTGACGTTAGGCTTTGCAGACGGCAAATTGGTCCGGATTAAGTTGTGGAATCCAACAACCGAAGGCTTGTCCTTGCCCAATTTGAGATTGGAAAATGGAGATTTCTATTTAATTTATAGAGCATGCATGGATTCTCGCATATGCCATTTATTGTAGAATAGAATTTTTTCACTCAATCCCTCTTCAGTTCATCACCCTGTTTAGTTATAGTAATTATATAAATCCCGCATCGCGATTTTTTCAATTGAAGATGGGCGCATGCATGATAATTTGTTGACTTAAGGGAGCTTTGAATGCATGTAGCGTGTGATTTTCGTTTCTTTTTCTCTTTCTTCTTCTCCTTCTTTTTTTTTTTTTTTTTTTTGTTGATGTCATGACGTTAGGCGTGACTGTAAGTACTGGATGGAAAGATGAACTACTTTGTTTGTGATGCCATATGCTGCATGAAAATTTATCAATATGTCCTTTAATTTGGTCGAGATATTATTCGTACCTGTTATTAATATCTATGAGCAACAAAGTTCCAACAGAACCCTCTTTTCCCTCTCGGATCGTTAATTAAAAAATATCGACATGTAATCTCACGTCAGTGGGGCATCCTAATTTTGTAAATTAGCAATATTAACATAAAATTCTTCTCGTATATTTCTGATATGTTTAAATTTAGGATCCAAAATCTTAGTAACGGACTACCTTGCCTGCTAAGAAATTTGTTAATATAATAGTTATCCGTAATGTACTCGATCAATATTCCGAAGAATGATATTTCAAGGTGAAGATGCTCTTGGCCCAAAAAGAATTCGAGATCTTAACACCCCTTTCCCTACTGAAGACAGGAAAATCCACGGAACAAGAATTTTAATGCATGTCTTCAAAGTGATCATGATATGTGATATTTGTCATTTTTTTCAAATTACACCTGTTGCGGCCAATTCCTTCATCGTCTGATCGTCGGAAATGAGTGCCTGCAAAAGAAGTCCTCACTGATCGGAGGTAACTCCGATGGGGACCTTCTGACGGTCAAGTCAGAGAGGAGACTAGGCAACAGTAGAAAAGAATCAAGGAGCTCAGCGAGAGGGAGGGAGAGAGAGAACTAGGGCTTCGAAGGAACCTCGGAGAGAGAGAACTAGGGCTTCGAAGGAACCTCCTCCAGCACTGTTGCCTTCCCAATTTTATAGTAGAGCGCGGCATGGCACCGTCATTAATGGCGCAGACAATGGGAGGAGTTGTCAAATCGCCGGAGGCTGTCAGAGTCACCGCAGATTGTCAAGTCACCGTGGGCTTGTCACATCGCTGGGGTTAATCTATGTCCTTGGCAGGACAATGTCCCAGGACGGCTATGCCGCATGCCTTTGTCAGGACGGCGGCCCTCAGTAGTCGTACGGCGTTTGAAGAAGCCGACCGACCATACGTCGGTATTTGGTTGTGGGATGTTGGGTGAAGACCCAGGGACCCTCCGACGGTCGGTCTGGCGCGTTGCAAGAGTCGGAGAAGACACTGTCGTTCGGCCAGTCGGGGAAGGAAAGGGTCTACCCGACCGACATACGTTCGGCCGGACAGTGTCGGCAGCTACTATTGGCAGTCGTCGGTCGGTGCGGTCGGTAGAGTCGGGCGTCGGTTGGAGTCGTTCGTCGGGGTCATCCGTCGGAGTCATCCGTCGGTCGTCGGTCAGATCGGTCTGAGGATAAGTCGGCGTATGGGGGTCAGTCAGTATATCCCAACAGTTGTCCCCCCAACTCCTGAGTCCGATGTCGTGTTGGCTCGCGTGAACACGTGGGCGACGGCTTCGGACGAAAGGAGTGATTTTCCGTCATGTCTTGCCCCGACTCTGGCGATCGCATCAACGAACGATCCGATGTCGGTCGTCCCGACTGTAGGTCGAGCGTGCACGTCGGGTCGGAGGTCAGCCAACCTCCGAACGTAGCATGACACGATCATCCCGTAGAGTCTGATAGTCGAGTAGCATCCGACGTATCCGATAGTCGAGTAACGTCCGACGTATTTGGATAGGATAATGATGGCAAGTCGAATATCCGTTGTCTGGCCCTTGGTCGGGCGTGCTCGTCAGAATGTATGATAAACGGTGACAAGCCGAATATCCTTCGATCGGTTCTGACCAAGTCGGTATGTCGCAAGTCGAACTGCGGTCGTCTTGACATTTTGCCGCTCTTAGTCGAAGCTAAGTCGGCAAGTTAGCCAGCTGCGTTGGTCGAGGCCTTTTGCCCTCAGAGGCATAGGCCGTCGATTCGACGATCGGCGATCGAGCCACGTTGGTCGGCGATCGAGCCGTTGGTTCGGCGATCGGCATCGGGCTGCATTGGTCGAGGCCCTTTTGCCTTCAGAGGCCAAGGCAGTCGATTCGGCGATCGATGATCGAGCTATTGATTCGATGATCGACGATCGAGCTGCTTCGGTCGAGGCCCTTTGCCTTCAGAAATCGAGGCCGTCGGTTCGATGATTGGTGATCGAGCCATTGATTCGACGATCGATGATCGAACCGTGTTGGTCGAGGTTCTTTTGCCTTCAGAGGCTGAGGCCATCGGTTCGACGATCGGTGATCGAACCGTTGATTCGGCGATCGACGATCGAGCCGTAGATTCGGTGATCGACTATTGAGCTGCTTCGATCGAGACCCTTTGCCTTCAGAGGCCGAGGCCGTCGTAGATTCGATGATCGGGTTACGTTGGTCGAGGCCCTTTGCCTTCAGAGGCCGAGGCCATCGTAGATACTCCGCTCCTTCGATCTCTATCAGGATCTGCGCACGAGGAGCGGAGAGAGGGGTGTAGAAGTCATACCTTCGATGCGTCGGTCTCAGACTCCATTATCGGGATGAGATTCGTCTATCGATGGGGCCTGTTGGGTTCAGCGGAGCTTGATTTTTCTTCCGCTTCTCCTTCTGACCCATGCCCTCGGTCAGGCACCGGTCGAAAGCTCCTTCGTCCGCACGCATGTATTTGTACGTACGCTCCAGCAATTCGACATACGTCCGGGGGAGGGTCTTGTCCAAGGAATAGGTGAACCGAGACCCCCTTAGTCTCCTCTTCATGGCCGAGATAGCCATGTCTTCGTTGAGGTCCTGGACCTCAAATGTGGCCACGTTGAACCGGGCCACAAAGTGTCGGAGCATCTCGTTTTCTCCCTGCTTGAGAGAAAAAAAGGCTGTCGGAGGTTCATGGAGGCTTCCGGCTGGTGCTGAAATGGGCCACGAAAGCATGTTCGAGCTGCCCGAAGGAGTGGATGCTTCCCGACCGGAGGCCGGAGTACCAGGCCCTGGTTGCCTTGCGAAGTGTGGCGGAGAAACCGATGCAGAGAAGGGCATCGGTCGCCCCTTGGATCATTATGAGAGCCTTGCAGCTCTCCAGATGGTCAACTGGGTCAGTGGAGCCATCGTAGGGCTCCACATGAGGCATCTTGAACTGACTAGGGATTGGCTCGTCGAGGATGAGTCGGGAGAGAGGTTGGGCGGTCTGGAAGTCGACATCGTTCGAGGACTTCTATCCGTCCACCTGCAGCTGGGCAAGCCGACGGTCGATTTCTTCGAACCTGCATTCGTAGTCGTCGGCCTGTCGGTGCTGAGAGACCCCGGGGGTGGAGTCTCCCGATGAATCTGAGAGGGAGGCGGACGGTGTCCGTGGCCGCTTCTCCTTCCTTGCTCGTTCCAGCTGGGAAAGAGACGGTTGTCGGGACCGATGGGCATCATGCCGTGTCCGCCTTTCCCTCTCTCGATGGGAGTGCCGTGATGGCTGCTCCTGAGGAGGGGATGGAGACCGACGCGGGCGTCGGCGGCTGCTCCTGGAGGGCATTGGGTGTGCCGTCGGTTGTTCCGCCAGCGAGTGCGACAATCGGATTAGTTGTTGTTGAAGGCTCTTGACCGCGTCCGTCAGCACGATCATCTGCCGCACGATCGTCACGATCTGCGCCTCCGTGGTCATCACAGGATGCGGAGAGCTAGGTTCCGCCATGGAGGGTGGAGGAGAGGCCTCTTCCCGGCGGGAAGAGTGCCTCGTCGATCCGGTGGCCCTCGATTCGCTGAGCCCTGCTTCTTGTCATTTCGAAAGGGTGTTTCGAGTTCTGTGGGGGTCGTGATCCCTGCGCCCCCCTACTTGGCGTGTCAAATCTATTGCTACCAATCCCCTCATCGCCTGGTCGTCGGGAACGAGCGCTTGCAAAAGAAGTCCGCACTGACCGGAGGTGACTCCGACGGAGACCCTCCGACGGTCAAGTCAGAGAGGAGACTAGGCAACAGTAGAAAAGAATCAAGGAGCTCAGCGAGAGAGAGGGAGAGAGAGAACTAGGACTTCGAAGGAACCTCCTCCAGTACTGTTACCTTCCCCATTTTATAGTAGAGCGCGGCATGGCACCGTCATTAATGGCGCAGACAATGGGAGGAGTTGTCAAATCGTCGGAGGCTATCAGAGTCACCGCGGACTGTCAAGTCGCCGTGGGCTTGTCACATCGCTGGGGTTAATCTATGTCCTTGGTAGGACAATGTCCCAGGACGGCTATGCCGCATACCTTTGTCAGGACGGCGGCCCTCAGTAGTCGTACGGTGTTTGAGGAAGCCGACCGACCATACATCGGCATTTGGTTGTGGGATGTCGGGTGAAGACCCAGGGATCCTCCGACGGTCGGTCTGGCGCGTTGCAAGAGTCGGAGAAGACACTGTCGTTCGGCCAGTCGGGGAAAGAAAGGGTCTGCCCGACCGACATACGTTCGGTCGGACAGTGTCGGCAGCTACTATCGCCAGTCGTCGGTCGGTGCAGTCGGTAGAGTCGGGCATCGATCGAAGTCGTTCGTCAGGATCATCCGTCGGAGTCATCCGTCGATCGTTGATCAGATCGGTCTGAGAGTAAGTCGGCGTATGGGGTCAGTCAGTATATCCCAACAACACCCATTAGGTACTCGCTTACTTTGTAACTTATGTTGTACATTTCACACAAGTATACTTTTTGCCTATCACCATTTCTATCCCGGGCAATAGTCACCTCATCCATTATTAGTATATCATTATAATTATGGTTACTACCATTACAATTACTCTTCGCTAGCGTTAGCAGATTTTTTTTTTGAATGGAAATGATAATAGTATTAAACTACCGCTATAATTTATTAAAAAAAATATATTTACAAATAAACTTGTTGAGGTCTACTGCTCAGTCGTACACACCTCATCTCCTTCACCCAGCGTGAGAAATTGTCCGCTCTAGAACGGAGCCCAGGCCTTTGACCTGGTTAACACCCCGCTCCGCACGATTTTACCCCGCAAAAGGCACCTCACGTGGGAGAGGAGGAGTGATAGTACTTAAGCAGTAGAGTCCCTTGATTGTATCCGGTATGGGACTTTCGGACTCAATGCCCCCGATGCCCATCCCACAACAGAGCCCTCCAGCAAGGGAGTCTACTGCTGCAGGTAGGGGACGGATTCCCACAGACGGCGCCAATTGTTGAGGTCTACTGCTCAGTCGTACACACCCCATCTCCTCCACCCAGCGTGAGGAATTGTCCGCTCTGGAACGGGGCCCAGGTCTTTGACTCGGTTAACACCCTGCCCCGCACGGTTTTGCCTCGCAAAAGGCGTCTCACGTGGGAGAGGGGGAGTGATAGTACTTAAGCAGTAGAGTTCCTTGATTGTATCCGGTATGGGACTTTCGAGCTCAATGCCCCCGATGCCCATCCCACAACAAAACTATTAAACTACTCGTAACTAGCATTAGCATTATTATATCATTTATGCATGCACTGCATTTTGGGAATACTTCTCTATCGCAATTTAAATAGTGGGCTATAGCCAGCTAATTCATTATAATCATTGTCACTATCATTATCCTCACTATCACTGTTGCTATTACCACTAACAGTGCTCCGATTGTATCATTTTAATCATGTTATTGTTATTATTGTTGTTGCTGATCTCATTATAGCAATGAACTCATGGCTGCCAATCTTAATATGCCTGGAGTCAGGCTATCAGGCGACCTTCTTATTTTGCTACCAAGAGCCCACAATTCGTAATCCCCTCTCAGTTTGGCAATGGAATGGAATTAAACGACCCACCGTTCTGCTATTATTAGCTACAAAGTGGGAAACGGACGAAGAGCTGCTTTCCCTCCCACTGTATATTATTCCCGCTCATGCATGCAGTCTTTCCCACGTTTCTAGCTTCCTCCCTTCTACCAACTATATTTATTAACATTAATATTCTATCCGGTTGTCAAAAGTTTCTTCCTGCAAGCAAGGCATCGATGACTCAAACTTTTCAACTAGTCCTCTCGAATTTTAAAAATTAGGGACCGGGGGTACCCGTCCTCCCGCGCCCACCTCCCTTTTTCTAAACGCTTTCTCCTCGTTTCAAACCGTCCACCCCCAAACTTTATGAAAGCTGGGCACCACCCAAAGTTTTTCTCCCTTTCGGTCCGGTCTCTTTGAGAGTTAGAGACCAATCAGCTTAGAGCTAACCACCATTTCTCCTCCCATATTGTCAACATAAAGCCACACTTTCCTTGTCCCCTCTCCACGTTGTTAGAAATCTCTCCGTGCGTCTCGTAGTAAACTAGAGGCTTCTTATTGCCGCTATGGGAACATCGTTTTAGACCGAGCCCATAGAGAGATGGTCTAAGTTTTCAGCTACTAACATTTATGTCTTCTAGCATGCGAGACGCTACCATAAAGTTAGGGTCCCACGTTGTTGGACGCCAAGCTTTGCTGGCTATTTCTGCGTTAGACCGAGGTTCTGATGTTGAATTCTTATCGGGCTTTTGGCCAACTCCAAGCCATGTCGACCGACCATTCCTTCTTGACCTGGGTCACTTTTTCCTTTATTCACCGATCTTGATACCGGTCCCAGTAAATTTACAGGAATCCATACGGACACTAGCACACGCACGTGGCTAATCTAAGAGGAACTTATAAGAGGAATTGACGCATGCATTTAAGATACCATCCAATTCTCTGTATATACGCTATCCTCGTGGGTTAAAATTTTTATAATCAGATCGAACATAAAAAAAATTATTACCAGACTGTCATCACCTATCACATCTTCAAAGTACATTATGTAAATATATATATATATTAAAATATTAAAAAAATAGAAATAGATAAGCTCTAGATGTTTATCAATACTGTTCAAATACTCTGAGTTTATCCATTTTTATTTTTTTAATATTTTAAGATCATGTACATTTACGTACTAGGAATAGCAAAATCGATCCGATCCGATGGATATGCATCCTATCCAAATCCGATCAAACCTAAAAAAATAAGATTTGACTGGATTTGGATAAAATCCGAAAATTGTAGCATGGGTATGGATAGGATATTGGTAGTGCTGTTTTCTACCCGAATTTAAATCCGAACCCGATCCAAACCTATGGGTATGGGTAATACTCGAACCCATATCTGAATATATATGTTTATAATTCTATTTTATAATTCTGTTATGGTTGATAATATGCATAAAATTATTTTAATTATTTATACGTTCTATGTTGTATTATAATTTTATTTCTATGTTTGATTTTTATATACCTGGACTTATAAATTATGTTCTATGTTTAATTGGTAACTTTATTTTGATTGATAATATGTATAAAATTATTTTGATTGTTTACCTTTTTTTTGGATATGGGATAGGCATGGGGCGGGTATGGATTGGGTATAGAAAAATGGGTTACCCAGTATCTCCGAACTCAATAGATATGGAGATGGGTATTTTTTTTTTTATTCGATCGGATATCGGGTAGGATTTGTGTATAGGGTATTAAGTTCGAGTTTGAAGATGGATAGTACAATATCTGATCCAAATCCTATCCATTGCCATCCTTATATATATGTCAGAGATGTCGCAGACGATGACGATCATAATTTTTTTTATGATCGGTCCGACCACAAAAGTTTTATCCATGTTTGTGGATGTAAGATAAAGAGCACCCTAAAACCCCAAAGAGTATATATTTATATATTTAAGAATGGAGTGTCTTTGTAATGGGATTCCGAAACAAGAAATTGAGAAACATTATGGCATTATAATAACAGAGACCTTTATTGATGGCTTAGGACGCCATGACAAAAAGTTTAGTTGGTAGCAAATACATCCACGCGCAGGACAAGATCATGCATGCCATCCATACAGATACAGGCTTCCTAAATAAAACACGTGAAGACATTGAACAAACCTGAACTAGCCCACTCTGCCGACTTCTCCTCTTTATGATTTATCATTACATGGAATGCTTCCGTTTTTCCTTTCTATTTTTATTTTTTTATTTTTTCTTTGGAGAAGGGACCAGACGTGCTTGTTTGCAGGACCTCCTTTCCCATTCTCTTTCTTGCCATCGAAGGAGCCTTGTCGTGGTAAACCATCCTGCTTGGTTAATCCGTCCGAGTCAAATGGAGCCAAAGACACTGGGAACGGTAGGTGCGGTAAACCATCCTGCCGACTCGGGTCCACACCAATGTGTGCCCACCAGCTTCACCTTGAAGTTAACTGGTATTTGACGGAGGATAAACGCCTTATCAAAAAAAAAAAAGACGAGGAGGATAAACCAGGTGCTATTATTTCAATGACTAGACTGTCCTCGTATTGAGGTTGTCAGTTGCCTATTCTGTGCACAGGATGATCTATGAGAGGACAATAGTGTAGCTATCAGCTGTTGGATCCTAGCCGATGGTAAAGCCAACTTAGGCTTAGCACTAGACTTTAGCTTCACAAAAGCTATATTAAAAGCTTCAATACCACTCGCGATCATGTGATTGTTTTTTGTATTCAAAGGATGTTGGACGCTTTGGCTGGATTTCATCCCCAAATTCAACGTGGAAGAATCAATTAACTTCAGCTATTCAGGATCAAGTAAGGTCATGTGATCAATTGTAAACAGTCGTAGCGCCGTTTTTTGAGGAAGGGGAATACGAATTTTATCTTGCCAATGAATTTACCTAGAGCATGTCAGTACGATCCAGAATAAGATGCTGTGCTGCAGATACATGCCAGCACGAATCATACAACCACAGAGATACAGATGGATGGACATTCGCTGTTATCTGTGACTAATACGTATGCTACTTCCATTATAATTAACACAATCAAATTTCTAGTCCAGCAAGTAATCGAGTTTTTTTTTTTTTTTTTTTCAAAAAAAAATCAAATGCCATCAAAGTTTTTGCTAAATTCCTTGTCCGAAAATAAAGCTCAAATGCCATCAAATGTTGCATTCACATCCAACAAACTTATTTGGGTTTCATAATTCAGATACTCAAGAAGCAGAATACTAGTTTAATTTGAATTGCTAGGCGGTAAGTTATGATATGGACCATTTATTGAAGACAAAACTGGTAGCAAGGCATCTAATTTAACACATAGGTACTATCTATTTAGCCCTGGCAGCTACAAGATGAAGAAGAAACACAACCCTCTTAGCCTTCTCTCAACTTCCAAAATTACACAATCCTTTGTGCAGAAAATGATCGGCGAGCAAGTTTGAGGAAAAAAATGTTTGAGAAGTAAAAAATAGTCTCCTTGATGTGGGTGGCTGGGGAGATTAATCCAGAATCCAAAGTGATGCACCATAGTCCATAATCACAACGAAAATATATCGATGACCAAAATACGCATACTTCCTACTACATATATGCAGGAATATAGCTTTCACATGAGTACCGATGATCAAAAGTCCAGGTGCAGGTCTGATCACAAAGTATATCCTATGCCAGAATATTTACAATCATCGGATGGCTAGACGATACATAAATAAGACAGTTTTATATATGAAAAAGAGTAAACTTCTCATATATGTGCTGCTGCTTCAGCAAATCCAACTCTCAGCTTCCCATAGTCAAAAACTGTGTGATACGCTCCCATGAAGACATCACCCAATATCCTGCAGCATGTGCAATACTCGCATGAGAAACTAACCAACAGCCTACAAGAAATAAGAGACTGTAAAGCTACGGCAGTTTATACCAGAGGGGACCCTGAGGTACATCCAAGGCAGTAAACCCACTGATGCACTGGGTGGCTGAACTTCCAACATCTACTTTAAGAATGTACTGCACCCAATAAGAAAGAACAGAAATAATGGTGAGGGGACATTATTACAAGCCATCCATTGCAGCATTAACCTAAAATATATTGGTCATCGTCAAACATATCTCGATATTGTGTTCATTAAAGAGACTGCTGTTATAACACAATATATGAATTACTGAGCTTAAAAATTAAAAAATAAAAATGCACTTGAAGAAAAAGAGGTGTTCTACAAACTACAGTACTGTTTTCTGGGCACCACGTTTATTCCCTTTAAGAAACACATAGGCAGCTTTGAGGCAAAACAGAAATATTTAAATTGTGTTCGGATTTTAGAAAGAAACATCTTCATATAGGAAACTAGTCACATGTACAACTAACATGAGGCAATTACTCAGATCAGTTCAATAATATTTTAAAAGAGGTTATGGTTTTTGCTTCTCTTGGCAATCAAAAATCCAACAACTACTGTTCTTTGTAGCTAATATTTAAGCATGACTTAGGCCACATCATCATGTCATGCATACCCTGACCGTAAATCTCCCCAAGCTGCTGTTCCTCCGAAATCATGGTCTATGGAACACTCAGGCTATTCTTTTCTAATATATACAACATTCACCATATACATCTTATCTCACCAACTATTGAAGCTCTCGAAACAGGTTTCTTCCAATATGGCCCCAAAACCTCTTTTAGCAGTTCAAGAAGATGGAGGGCATTCAACAGAAAGAGGAGAATAGGAAAAGAACTCCACGTTACCTGGAAACTCCACCTTTTAGGTTTACAAAATTGTCTGCAGTATTGGACACACAAAGACGTGGCAGGGCACAAGAAGATATGGATGAACACTGCACTTCGATTGTCATGCCATCTCCAACAAAAAGTGCCAACATTCGGCACTTTTTTTTAAACAATGTTAAGATACTTGAGTTGATAAATAACTGCAATGACCAAACAGCAAACACAGAATCTTGCAGTTCTTGAGGATGTATCCACCACAAGTAGCTTAAATCTTTCACTAAGAATGAATCTTGAACCAAACTTTAATTTTGAATATTTTCATTGGCTGTGAAACTAACAAAGGTCATCCAGATAATAACCAATAATCCATATTAGTATCTGGCTACTGACATGGAAGCTTTGGACCATGTATCATCCATGGCATTCTCCGTAAGGTTCATTTTCTACAATAAGAGTTTAAACTTCAGAACAGAATAAACATGTTGGGTATGAGATAGAGAAGGAAACCTAGCATGGTAAAGCATCAATGCGGTGCATGGGATGCCTCTAACAATGTCCTACATTCTAGCAAAGGGCCGAGTTTCATTCTCTAATCCCATAGTCTACCACATCAGTATCGATCTTTAGGCATCACAAGCCAGGTAAAAGCTTGAACTCACCTACATCTGTTAATTATAAGGATTCCACAGCCCAACTAGCAATCTGTTTCCCAAACTTCTGTTTGTTTTTGTTCTTGAATATCTGTTTACTAACCCACCTCACCTTACCTAGGACCAGTCTTATATGACAAGGATTAACAAAACTAAATACTTTCTTCCCAAGAAAAATAAACAAGATACTTCTAATTCCTATTTATCCGCTTGGCAGCCCCCCTCCATTGAAGTTGTTCCTGTTGTTTTACTTAAGAGCAAAATCCATCCACTTCACTTTGAATTCAACTTCTTATTGATGGACAGCATGTTCAAAAGATAAAGATGGTCTTATCAAAATAACATACGATAGACTGCATTGGTGTTGCAAGCCCCTTCAAGATAATCCTAGTGAAGGACATTAGCTAATCTACTTTCATAAGCCAAGAAAAGGCCTAGATCTTACAACAGGCCGTCATGTTCTAATATATGTATAAAACCCAAAGTAAGACCTGAAAGAGTTCCAGTATCAATCTTATCTCCATAACTGATAGATATTCTAGGGAAGGATGGATGGTTGAGCAGCATGACTCATATTGTTTCATCTTGACAAAATAACATGAATGTAGATCATGCTCTTGCCAGATTATGGCAAATAATCAGTCACATGAAATAGTCTATTAGTATGTAGTTATTTGATTCAAAAGCTAATCAGCAAACAATACTGTCTAGCCTGGATAACATAAACAAAGAATCTTTTTGGTTTTCAACATTGGAGAGCATGTTTCTCTGTTCTTTTGCTGTAGATTTCACAAAAGTTTGCTTGGAAAAATCCCAGCCCAAAGACAACCTAGTATCAAATTCGTCCACAAAATAACAAGGGCCTTCAGGAAATTTGAACACTACAATAAAGTGAAAATTAAATACTTAACCATGATGTGTTAGTAATAAAAGAAGAAAAGCCCATGAATCCAAAAACAGTCTATCAAAAAGACGCCTGCTCTGGCCATTGTCTTATTAATGAGCATTCCGGATGCAACTTCAACATTTTTTTTGCAATGCCACTACTTGTAAAACATAAATAGATTTAAAATAACTAGGTGATAAAATACAGCTCAATGTACCTGCTCTGGTTTCAGGTCAAATCTTTTGCCACCAATAGTGAAAGAAACGGTAGGCATGGATGGGAGGCTATCACAGTCTACAGCAGATTCCCCCGTGGGACTAGGCAGTCGCTCACATAGCTGCATGCAATTCAAGATCATGAAAATAAAAATAAAACAAGAAACTCTTACCGTCTTCCACATTTTGGCTAGTAGCTTTACCTGATTGATGTAGTTCAACACCTGTTCAAGTGTCTGGTTCTGCACAAGTTGATTTTGCATCCATACAACTGCCATCTCACAATATGTGCACATACCATTTCCCAGACCACCAGTTGATCCATCTCTTTTGCCATTCACCACACTCTTAATGCCCATACTGTGTAAACAGAGATAAAATCAAGCAAAAAAGTATAAACATTTATGTAAATTGAAGTATAATAAAAAAGGTACATGCTGAAAGAAAGATAAATGAAGATTATGTAAATGATTGACTTCTAACCTAACTCCATGAGTCCCATCAAAGGCACACAGCCCAACCCGAGAACAAATTTTTGCAGGCTCTTCCTGCAATTTTTTTTTTTTAACCAAAAGATATCAACAAATCTTGTTGTGTAGCAAATACTGCTGTACATGAGTATGACAAAATCAGTCTAAAAGATCTATATAACAGCAAATATCATAAAGGACCTTTTCCATCAGCATTTCCATAATCTTTTCCCCATACTGTGAGACCATTGCTTTGCATTGTTGGCTAACAACACCAGCAGCTCCAATTTTTTGATTAACTTCTGCAATGATGGTCTGCCAAGAATATGTCACAGAGGATCATAATTAAAAGATGATCGAAAAACAAAAACAATGCCTCAGCCAAATGATGACCTTTGGTTCCAATTAATTGCATGTTTGACCAGAAATCACAGTGAGATGTGATGGAAAGACATACAGCGATATGAAAACCAAAGACAACATAGCCATGATACTGCCAATCAACAGCAGGCAGAAATACGTGGAAAAAGACATTCTGCTGTCACTTTACTCAAGGGTATCTGAACAAGTTATCTACTGAAAAAAGAAAGACACAGATTTTAGCATAACTTAGAAAATTATCGCTAGTCATTTCCGAGATTCTCCTTTTTTTTTTCCTCTGAAATGTTCACTGCATTATTGAATTTCCTCTCTGATGTCTTATTTCAGACCTTCAATATCTCTCTTTTTCCTTGTCTCTGATAATGTCTTCCTCCAGAACTTTTCCATGAAATACGAATACTCACCATCGTCAAACCAACATCAAATGCTTGTGTGACCATGTCACATTAGAAAATATTATGGTGCTTCAAAAGAGTTTGCAGACGTCATTTATTTAACACCAAATAAAGAAAGGAGTACCAGAAATATGAGTGAACATACAAAGATGAACACTCAGTGTTTCATAGAAGTGCAATGAGTGGCACTATGAACATAACCCTAATAAATACACACAACATTCTAAACTTGTATCAAACAGCTCGAAATCTTACTATTTCTTTATGAACATGGTCCACCACTTTGAACCAAGAACATTAAGACAGATATCCAGACCTTTGACAGATAAAGCCATGTCCACTATGAACATGGCAGTAATGTTTACAAATTCATGCCACAGAACAAGTTGAATGCATCAACAGGATGACAAATCATTGCTGCTGAATTTTTTCACAGAACATATATGATTTGTGCTGTAACAAGTTAAATCACCATAGCAGAAGTGATATATCACCAGGTTTTGACAGAATAAGGCGGAAAAATTATGTTACTGCAGTTCTACCAAACGTGAGTGTATCATGAAGACAATTTATTGATATATCTGTTTTGTTATTGTGCACTACCAGACACATGTACACATGCTTATAAGACAGAGGCAGACAGACATCAATAACTATGTACTATATTGCCATCCTCGAGGCACAAAGCATGCATGTCTCACATATAATCAATGTGATGAATGTTGATGGCTGTTGTGTTTAGAGTGGCAGGTTTAAATAGATTACATCCCCTTGTACCCCAATGAGGTCCCTGGCCAAAGGAAAGCGGACCTGTTAAAGTATAAAAATCATATTTTCATTGAATGAAGCATTAGAGTTCTGGAGTACTAAATGATGTAAGGCATGAACATGACTTGGCTCTTGCAATGAAAGGGTAAATTTTAAAATAAATGATAAAATTATAGATGAATGCCTTTATGGTCATATGAAGCAGGTTATAAGTATCAATGCTTGCAATGAAGACTCAAAACTAAAGGAAAAAAAAATGAAGAAGAACTGAAAGAAACAAAGGGAGGCTATAACCACCAAACATAGATACATACTGTTGGACCAGCAATCAAAGAAGTTCCAGAATCTGCAATTGCTTGACATCCGTCTGAACAGAATCCTGAAGAATCCAAGTTGTAAGCATAATCAGAATGTATAAGAGAACATCTAACTAGACTAAAACACTTCAAACCAGAAAAAATAGCGTATCAGAGAATTAGCATGAACTACCAGTTGTCTGACCACCAATGAGGACATCTCCCATTTCAAACTGCAACCAAAAGGTTTTGAGATGCAGAAGTTAAATCAAGTGGATAATGGGTATAATATGACAATGTACTAATAAAAATTATTTAGGGACAGGGTAAATATGATGAATCTTGTGCTAATGGGAAAAACAATCAGGGATCAACCTGCCAGTAGCCTTTCTGAGTTACAGGGACATATGTGTGTTCACCCCTAAAATGCTTTCGGTCCATCCCTCCGAACATAATTTCGCCTCCCTCCCCTTCCTCAGCATTCCGGTTAAACCAGAAAGAGAAAACAGGTTCTTTAACAAGACTCTGGTTAACCATGTTATCCCTGTAAAATGGTCCGGTTAAACCAGAAAGAGAAAACAGGTTCTTTAACAAGACTCTGGTTAACCATGTTAACCCTGTAAAATGGTAAGTCAGTAAGCCGGTAAACTTATATATCTGATTCTCTCATTGGTCTAATAACACTATACAGCTATACATAAGCTCATGTTCATGGAGAATTTACAATTATTTGAAGTTCAATCCCCCAGCACAAAACATCAACAATGAAACATAAACAAAGCAACAAAACATATATTGTTGTCAGAACTTTGATGCACAAGAGGGCTTGTCAAGCCTTAGCACTCCAAAAGAGCAGTTCCATGATATA
This sequence comes from Elaeis guineensis, assembly GCF_000442705.2. NCBI lineage: Eukaryota > Viridiplantae > Streptophyta > Magnoliopsida > Arecales > Arecaceae > Elaeis > Elaeis guineensis. The sequence continues at coordinate 109,232,690 of NC_025995.2, forward strand.
GATTCGTGATATACCTGCCCCTTGGCATGGCGAGTTGATATCTCGCAAAGGACAGGCATTGTAGGAGGCTAGGAGCACCTACAAGTATTGAAAAACTAGAAGTGCTAAAATTTTCAAACCTGAATTGCAGAACACCTCCTTGATCATATGAAAATTGAAAGGGCATAACAAGCGTTTTGACAGTTCACTGGTTGCAGTATCAAGTAATTGTCATTATTACATAATATGGCATGTTATAGGCAGGGCCGGTCCTGATATTTTTTAGACCTAGGGCTAAATGAAAAAAAGGGGCCTTCTCTAATAAAAATTAATATATTTTAAATATTAATTATTATTGAAAAATTAATCCACATACAATAATTTTCTATAGATATATTCGTTAAGCAACGTGTAAAACCTATCATTAACCTATTTAATTATTTTTTTTATTATAATATTGTAGAAAACCAATTTTGCATCCCATTAGAATATTAATGCAGGGCCTAAGGCCTAGAGCAGTCGTCCAATTCGACCTGCCCCTGTGCTGGCCCTGCTTCCCTCCTCTCTGTCAATCTCTTGAAACTGGTTTACTCACATTCCTCGATACCCTATGATGCTTGCCACAAGGGGTCACAAATATGATTCGCAAGGATCATCGAATCTGATCTACTGATTCACATCTTTTGTGCATGGCACAACATCTCTATGAGGCACTTATCCCATTCTCTTACCCTCTCACTCCCTGGCAGACGCAGACGGAAAAAAAAAAAAAAAAAAAAAAAAAGGGGCCTGGGGGCCTGGGGCGGTCGCCCGCTTTGACCCGCCCCAGGGCCGGCCGTGGTTATAGGGCACATGTAAGTCCACTTGTAATCAACAATTCTACAGGTTATAAACAATGAATAGACAACTTTTTCCAACTGAATGTCTCTTTTTTCCAGAAATCAATTCTTTCAGTCAATTAGAATATTTTTAATCAAATTGCTGCTTTAATATTTATCTATAAATATGTGGTTTGACCAGATATTGATCTATAACACAGTTTACAGAATTTTTCTGGATGAAAAAAATATCAAGTTTTGCATAACCAAAAGAAAAAGGGTCACCAAATAAGTCCAGAGATTTAGATGTAATTCACATTCTCAAAACAAAATATCAATATATTCTATTAAAAAACAGTTAAATCCACCTAAAAAAGATGGCTTTCAATCCTGGCATGCTTTCATGCATTTCATATCTCATGGCTACCTCAGAAGATGCATGGAGAGGTTAAAATAAACCTAGATTGGCATGGATTCCAACCGTATAATATGATTAGGAGTAAGTCAGAGCTCAATTACTATTAGTCAAGTCTAAGATAAACTCTATGTTTGTTCATTCAGAAATCTGTCTCACAAAATTCTTCCTTTAATTATGTCATAATTTCACAACACATGAAACTTGCATGTCTGTTTTGGCTGACATCTTCTTTTTCAAAATTTCCATGTCTGTTCATTCCCATGCATTCTTTGAGACCACTTGTATACTGAAGATTCAGTTGTAGCATATTAGCCACAAAACTATACCAGTGCTGCTCACTTCATATGTCAATGGAAGTTGTCGGATTTCCTTGGAAATGTAAGAAAATAAAATTGAGGTTATGGGTGATAACATGCATTATGACTTCATAAGTTCTAGAAGCCATCTACCATTATTACATCTACAGGGACCTTGTTTTATATTTATGTTTTTGCATTTGACCTTGATGCTGATCCCAAGCCCAAATGAAAAATGTGGAGGGTTAATATCAAGTTGACAACTGAAAAAGCATGTCAAACATGAGGTCCAAAGAAATCATGAATACCATGGCATCCCTGTTTCACACAATACACCACTATTTAACTCAAGTGCACAAAGAAGAGGGAGAAGGGTTGAGAAACCTGAAACAACATCACAGGCAATAGTAATGATTGGCAAATGAGGATTTATGAAGTTTATCCAAAGAGTTGGACAAGGCTTGATGGTTATGTTTATTGATCTACCAAATTGGGAAGCATCAAGTAGCCATAACACACACATATGGTCAATCTAATGCTCAAATAACTAATTATTCTCAATCATTTATTCTGGCCAATGTGACTAAAGAGTTTTCTGACACTTTATTTACCATGTTTTACCTTTTCTTTTCAAGGCTTCGGCATGTTTCAACCTGCACCCATCCAAAACAATCAACATATTTCTAACTAGGTTTGAGCCATGAGGTTCAACAAAATGAAGTATAAACATTGAATTGCATGGGCTAGCAGAACTGCTGTGCGATTTTCCGTCACAAGTTGATAAAATAAAGGGCCTATTTACCTTTCAACATTTCACTGCTTGTCCTTTTTCTCTAAATAATTGAATTATCATTTTTATTTTGACCAATTATCAATGGTCAAATCTAGCTAAGGAAAGGAATTTCAAACAAGCACTAATTCCAGCAAGTTCAGAAAGAAAATGACATAACAACCAAATAATTATGAGTACACAAGTTATGATTGTATACCACACAGGCACCACGTTTCCAACTGAGATTTCTTTAAATCCAAGCCCAAGTATTCCATCGAATTTCGCAACCATGAAAGTGATACTCGGCTCTCTAGTGGCTTCAATAAAAACCTGAGAAAAGGTTTTGATATGACATATTCAGTCCATAAAATATCTAAAAGTCAGAAACACATAATATTTGAGGGAGTTTCTAATAAATTCCAGACCTGATTCTTGATGGTAAGCTCACCAACTGTAACATAGTCTTGGCTGAAGAAACCTGATACTGATCCCGTTCCATAGTGAATATTTGCAGACCCCCCTGCTCAAAATATCAAAAGACATAATGTCAAAATGTTCTTAAAAGAAGGTCAGAAACCAAATCTTGTGAGATGAAACAAAAGATAGTGTATTACTATGATAAGGTACTTTCAGTGCATGCAATTGTGTTTAATCAACAAATCTTGAATAACAATAATGATTAGACCATCAACAAAGGGCTTATTGAACTACAGCCATGCAGTTAAGTGCATGCTTCCTTTTCCTGTGTGGTTATAATAAACCATAAATATATACACACTACTCTGTTGACCCTGATATTAACAAGGCTAGATCTAATGACTCTGGTCCTTCTTTACTTCCCTTTAAATTTATTTTCAATATTTTTTGACTGTCTATATACACACATCTGTATGTATGTATGCATGCATGCACGTATATGTGCATGTGTATATATATGCTTGTGTGTGTGTGTGGAGTGATAGAGCAAGAGAGATAAATAGGAGGGCAATAGGTTATGTTAATGCATAGAACACTAAAGTACCTTCGTCTGTTCCAATTAACTTTCAGTTAAACATCTTGAGTTACTTAGGCACTCTATTTCATCACATTTGGGTTCCATAAACGTCTTCATAATGTACAGTTAATGTTGTAAATTTTTTGTGCCTAGCATCCAAACTAAATATCCAATAATTGTGTTCCTGATCAGATGAAATCTATCCGAAAGAAAATTATCAGAGTTCTCATAAGCTTCTTAAGTTTAGCAGAGGGAATCTTACTCACTAGTGATATCTTAAGTCTTCAAAACTTGTTTTCAGAAAATTAAGCTCAAGCTTTGTTTTTCTTGAAACGGCTTAGAAAGTTCTGCAATCTGATCTTAAAAAGAAAGATCGGATGAATTCTTTTCATGGTTCAAACTTTCAAACAAGATGCATTTGTTTTCACCAAAGTAAGTCCAAAATGACATCCAGTATTGGGATGAGTGGTTTTGATCAGATGCCAGTTGGCTTCAGTCAATTCCAACCGAAACTGACCGCTGTAAACCGAAAGCAACATAGATAATACCTGACAGCCTACTTTTGTTTCGTGTTTCATGAGTCTCTTTCTCATAATTGACACAAAAATCTACCCAACCAAACAGAAAGCACGCTACAGCCACTCCTCGGTGTTTTGTCCAGATATACTCTGACCCTAAAAGTCTGAAGGCGATCGTGTTTTTTAATACACAAACATTGATGTATTGGAAAGAAATCACCGAGTGTAACTTCTAAAAATGTAATCAACAAGAATAAGGCTAGCCAACAAAAAAAAGGGAAAAAGGAAACCAAGAATGTTAGGAAGGAGAGGCAAACCATTCTTCTCATAGGTGCTCGAGAGGGTCGACTTGTATTTCGAATGGAAATAGCAAGCAACCTGCATATATCATTGAGTAAAAAGAATTATGGAAACATCGATGGACACAGGAAGCTCATTTTCTAGGGGGAACGACACCACTGGCATTGCGCCAACCGAACAAAAGATTGCTCACCGAGAAGTAGCACTTGGACGAGGGAACCCAAAGGTTGGAGCTGCCGGTGTCGAAGATCACCGTGAAGTTCTGTGCCGGCGAGCCGAGCCCGATCTCGCCGAAGTACTGGGCGTTCATGTAGTTCTTGAGGGCGACGACGTTACCCTCCTCCCCCGGTCCCACCGGCCCCACCGGCCCCGGCTCAAAAAACCCATATTTCCGGGCGGCCAGCGCTGCCGCCGCCTCCTTCCTCACCGCGAGCCGGGCCGCCAGCCGGCTGTTCTGGTCCAGCGCCTTCTTCTTGAGCCCGATCCGGAACACGCCATCGGCCGACACCGGAAAGGCCAAAGAAAACAAGAGGATCGAAAACACCAACACAGCACAGCCCCTCTTTCCCATGGACGAGACCTGCTGACGCATCAAAAAGAGAAAAAAAAAAAGGGGAAGATAAGCTTAAAGAAACTGTGACAAGTATCCAGAAAAGGGAGAAAAAAGGGCAATGCCACCACCACAGCGACGAGATGAAGGAGGAATGGGAAATCGGAGATGGGGTGAACTGGGAAAGGTGGGTAGGGATAAGAAGAGGGAGGAGAGGAGAGGAGGGAAGAGGAGTGGGGACCGAAATTAACGTGCAGGGGCCCGGCTCTAGCTCACCTCACGGTACGTGGATGCAGATGGTTAAAGGAAGAGTGGGATATCGCTGGACGAGAATCCGAGGGGGAGGGAGGATAGGATAACGGGAATATATGTGGGATACCCAAGTATTTTATCATGTGGTAAAGAGACGTTGGGATTGCGAAGGATAAGTTGTCGGCGAGAGTGAATAAGTGGGTTTCTGTGGCATGAGAAGAGTGTTGGGAGGATAATGGCCAAGGTTTGGGCCCAGGGCGTCCTTGTTTCTTCCCCGCTGGGCGACAGGGTGGGGCCGAGTTCGGGTGCGCTTGGCGGGGGTGGAGTGATGGAACTGACAGAGATTCCTCTGCTGTGTTAGGAGCTATTTAGGGTCCTACAATCATTGCATCATATTAAGTTTGAGATTACGTAGTAGGATTCGTGTCACGGTGGGCGATCCCAGTGACAAGCAAATCGCGTAGTTATGGTATGATTATCTTATTATCACATGATTTAGTAAAATTGGAGCATGATGAGCTCCTGATGGCTCCCACTGGGAAGCAAGGAAATCGGAGAGGATGATAATAATGTGTTGTGGAAGAGGACAAAGAACCCTTGCTTGGTGTTATATAAAAATGGTGGCTTGAGAGCCAAGACAATAGAGTCCAGGAAACTAATTATAAATAACAATTTCTAAACTAAGGTGACCTCCAAGTAAAGATTAAAGTCTGTTCTTAGGCTATCTGGAAGAAAATATATAGAAAGGTTGGTGATAACCATAGAAGATTGCTTGTTAGTTAAAGATGATGGTGCAAAAAAGCATTGTATTTATGTCACCCTTATTTTTTAAGCTTATTTTGAATCCATTATCATAAAGGCCAATATGGATAAAAGTAGATCAAATATTATCCGTCTGTATTCATTTTCATAGTCAAATCTATTCAGATATGAATAGAAATTTGAAAAACTGGCTAATATACATATCCTTCGAGCAAAAATAGATATGGATATTGTTGGGTATAAAATCTCCCCCTAGCCGAAGTTCGTGAGGGGAGTGACCCTTCGGGGATCCAACTGACTTCCGACCTCCGGCAACATCTCTTCAAACCTCTCGGACGGCCGAGCCTCCACCACACTCCTAAGTTTTGCCGACGGACAGGCCCCCGCCAGCGTCGACCGGATTCTTCGCGACGTCCGGACTCCTACGGGAGCCAGACCTCGCTCACGACTTCACCCCTGACTGTGATAACAGGTAGGCTTCGCCCGAGCTCCTACGGGAGCCGGATCTCGTCCCCAACTCCGAATGCAGAAAGGCTTCGCCCGGACTCCTATGGGAGCCGGACTCCGCCCACGACTCGAGCTGCAGGTAGACCTCGCCCGAGCTCCTACGGGAGCCGGATCTCGTCCCCAACTTCGAATGCAGAAAGGCTCCGTCCGGACTCCTACGGGAGCCGGACCTCATCCCTGACTCTAATTGCAAGTAAGCTTCGTCCAGACTCCTACGGGAGTTGGACTTCACCCCTGACTGTGATTACAGGTAGACTTCGCCCAAGCTCCTACGGGAGCCGGATCTCGTCCCCAACTTCGAATGCAGAAAGGCTCCGTCCGGACTCCTACGGGAGCCGGACTCCGCCCACGACTCGAGCTGCAGGTAGACTTCGCCCGAGCTCCTACGAGAGCCGGATCTCGTCTCCAACTTCGAATGCAGAAAGGCTCCGTCCGGACTCCTACGGAAGCCGGACTCCGTCCATGACTCGAGCTGCAGGTAAACTTCATCCGGACTCCTACGGGAGCCGGACCTCATCCCTGACTCTAATTGCAAGTAAGCTTCGTCCGGACTCCTACGGGAGTCGGACTTCACCCCTGACTGTGATTACAGGTAGACTTCGCCTGAGCTCCTACGGGAGCCGGATCTCGTCCCCAACTCCGAATGCAGAAAGGCTTCGCCCGGACTCCTACGGGAGCCGGACTCCGCCCACGATTCAAGCTGCAGGTAGACTTCGCTCGAGCTCCTACGGGAGCCGGATCTCATCCCCAACTTCGAATGCAAAAAGGCTTCGTCTGGACTCCTACGGAAGTCGGACTCCGCCCACGACTCGAGCTGCAGGTAAACTTCATCCGGACTCCTACGGAAGCCGGACCTCATCCCTAACTCTAATTGCAAGTAAGCTTCGTCCGGACTCCTACGGGAGCCGGACTTCACCCCTGACTGTGATTACAGGTAGATTTCGCCCGAGCTCCTGCGGGAGCCGGATCTCGTCCCCAACTTCGAATGCAGAAAGGCTCCGTTCGGACTCCTACGGAAGCCGGACTCCGCCCATGACTCGAGCTGCAGGTAAACTTCGTCCGGACTCCTACGGGAGCCGAACCTCATCCCTGACTCTAATTGCAAGTAAGCTTCGTCCGGACTCCTATGGGAGTCGGACTTCACCCCTGACTGTGATTACAGGTAGATTTCGCCCGAGCTCCTGCGGGAGCCAGAACTTGTCCCAAACTTCGAATGCAGAAAGACTCCGTCCAGACTCCTACGGGAGCCGGACTCCGCCCACGACTCGAGCTGCAGGTAGACTTCGCCCAGGCTCCTACGGGAGTCGGATTTTGTCCCCAACTTCAACGGAAAGAAGACTCCATCCGGGCTCCTGCGAGAGCCGCGCTCCAAGCTCCTCTCAGATGGGTAGCCAGTCACATCTCCCCATCAAACACCCCAGCCGAACTCCGGTCGATAGGCCTAGACCCCCTGGCAGGCCGCAGCAACGGCCACGACTCTGCTCCACCTCCTGCGATGGATTCCACGCGGCCCCATCACTCCCTGGCAGGCCGCAGCAACGGCCACGACTCTGCTCCACCTCCTGCGATGGATTCCACACGGCTCCATCACTCCCTGACAGGCCGTAATAATGACCACGATCCCGCTCCACTTTCTGCGATGGATACCGCACGATTCTTCCATTCTCTGGCAAGTCACGACAACGGACGCCGCTCCGCTCCCCGTGGCAGACTCCACGTGGCACGCCCCGGTGATAGCCACGGATCCGCTCCACTACTCTCTGCAACAAATTTTCCCTGACTCCAGCCGGCCCACTGCCAGACGGTTACAGGCATCGCTATCAGTTTGTTGCCCCCTCCGCCTATAAAAAGGGGGACCCCAGATACGTTATTCTATAAGCTCTCATTTTTACCTAGAAACTCTGCAAAAATTTTCGTTCGAGCACTCCATTCTTGTTGAGGTAGAGAACTGACTTGAGCGTCGGAGGGTCTTGTCGGAGCAACCCCACCTCCGGTTTAGACTTCTTTTGCAGGTCCCGACGGCGACCGCGACTCCAGCTCCTCCAGCGTAGGCGGATTTTTGCACCAACAGGATTGGCGCTAGAGGAAGGACGCTGTATCTTCGCAGTACCCTTGTTCTTAAAGGAGCGCCAACGGAACTGCCCCTGGGCATCTTTTCCGGTGCCCTCTCCTCCTTCATCCACTTGGTCTTTGCCCGATGCCTCCCCGCAAGGCGTCCACGCGACGATCCACAGCCTCCGCGGCCAGATCTCAGGCTCCGACCTCGCCTCCAGTTTTTCAACCTTCTCCTCCTCCTCCGGCAACGGCGGTCGGCACGGAGCAATTTGATCTGCTAGCACAGCAGGTCAGGGGCCTCACTGAAGCTGTGCAAGCCATGCAGCAGCAGCAGCCGCAGGCATCAGTACGCCTGGAAAGAGCGTCACCGGAACACCAGAATCCGACGGTGGGGCAGGCCACGTGGGCCAGCCGCCCCGTCTTTTCTGGAAAGACGAACCCGAGGGTGGAGAGCCCTCAATCGGATCACGACTCCACCCCTGGAAGATCCTTGCCCTCATTCTGTCAGAGGACCCTCGAGACCCGAAGTCGGAAGGATTTTCTGGACCGTAGACTCCAGGAGATGAACTGGCGGATCGAAGAACTCCGCCACGCTCCCCCCGCCTATGGTGAGGATATTTGCACTGACCTCCCTTTTTCTCAAATGATCATGCAGGAATCGATCCCGCCAAACTTCAAACTCTCCCAGTTCGAAAGCTACGACGGAACTTCGGACCCAGTTGATCATCTGGAGGCCTTCCGGATGATGATGCTGCTTCATGGCGCACCCGACGCTATTCTGTGCCGGGCCTTCCCATCCACCTTGAAGGGAGTGGCAAGAAACTAGTACTCGGCACTGAAGTCGGGTACCATCTTTTCCTTCGATCAGATGAGCCATCAATTTGTGGCCCATTTCGTCAGCAGCCGGCACCTCCGGAAGGGTTCGGAGTCCCTCATTAATATCAAGTAGAGGGAGGGGGAGTCCATCCGGGCCTACATCAACCGTTTCAATATCGCGGCGCTGAAGGTCCGGAATTTGGACCAATCGGTAGCAATGGCCGCTCTGAAGGGCGGCCTTCAGAAGAATGACCTTTTGTTCTCCCTGGAGAAGAAGTACCCCAGAGATTTTGTTGATTTATTGGCTCGGGCTGAAGGGTACGCCCGAACGGAGGAAGCCTTCAAAATGAAGGATCAGGAGACTGCGAGAGAGCGGCAGACGGGAGACTCGAGTAAGCCTGCAGTCGAAAAAAGACCGAGAGAAGCTCGACCGCATTCTCGATCCCCTCTTGGGCACAAGCATGTCCATACTCCTCCCCGGGTATGTAGGCAGAGAAGTCCGGACCTCAGAGTCCGGTGGGGTTCTCCATCGAGAAGATTTCGCAACTATGCCCCCCTCAATACCTCGAAGACCCAGGTATTGATGGAGGTCAGGGAGCAGCTCCCTAGGCTAGAGAGGATGCGCACACACCCCGGGAAGTGCAACCCCAACAAGTTCTGTCTCTACCATCGCGACCACGGCCATGACACGGAGGAATGCATCTAGCTCCGAGACAAGATCGAGGAGCTCATCCGGCGAGGCCGACTCGACAGGTTCATTCGACACCGGCCTGAGGGTAGAGAAGATCGGCCAAGGGCCCTGCCGCAACCTGAACCGCCAAGGAGGGAGGAGCAGCCCGGAGATCGACCTCCAATCACGACCATCGACTCCATCACCGGAGGCCCTCAAGGAGGAGCAGACCTTCCACAACCATGGAACTCGAAAAACCTGTAAATGTACTACTCACGACTTTACTTTGAATCAAAATTCCTTTCGACTTTGCATGTCTTTCCCTTTCGGCATGGACTTGTTACGATTGGGGGCGACCCCTTCAAACAATTATAACAAGGTCATGTTAGGAACAGGAGGAGAATCTCGTCCTAACATGAGCAAAATGAAAGTCCGATTATTTTAAGGTCGGACCGGGGGAGAGGCCCATATAACGATCCTTGAGCGCCCCCACAGCCATGTTAGGGACAGGAGGAGAACCTCGTCCTAACATGAGCAAAGTCAAAGGCCCGGTTCTCCTAGACCGGATGGGGGGAGAGGCCCTTCAACGCCTTTACGCACCCCCACAGCCACGTTAGGGACAGGAGGAGAACCTCGCCCTAACGTGAGCAAAGTCAAAGGCCCGGTTCTTTTAGACCGGATGGGGGAGAGGCCCTACAACGCCCTTATGTGTCCCCACGGCCACGTCAAGGACAGGAGGAGGACCTCGCCCTAACGTGAGCAAAGTCGAAGGCCCGGTTCTTCTTAGACCGAATGGAGAAGAGGCCAAACAGCTCCCACATGTGCCCCCACAGCCATGTTAGGGACAGGAGGAGAACCTCGCCCTGACATGAGCAAAGTCGAAGGCCCGATTCTTTTAGACCGGATGGGGGGAGAGGCCCTTGCGACGACCCCTATGTGCCCCCACAGCCCCATTGAGAACAGGATGGGGACCTCGTCCTAACCCGAACCGAGATCGACCATGTCAAGGACAAAGGGGGAACCTCGTCCTATCGACGACAAGGACCCGACTGCCCAACGAAATTGGATAAGGAGAAAAGTCCCCTCAATGGCACCTCTACACTTCTATGCGACCCCTTAAAAAGCAAGGGGAGGACCCTCACTCGAAAAGAGGAGGAGAATTGAAAAGGAAAGTGATGAATTACGCCGACAGCAGACGGAAAACAAACAACACCAAGGACCTAAGGAACCTCGTCTCAACAAAGACGGAAAGTTCCTACCTAACATCCCCGGCCTCTAAGAAAACTCTCGAACGCAGGTCAAGAAAACAGCGACACCTTCGAGGCGATGCAGAATCTGGACCACCAAGCTCGAGCCTATGACCACGGACGATAAGAAAAGCAAATTGGTGTGGCAATGATTGGGCACCTCCAGACGACATCGATGTCGGACTAGTCTTAAAGACAAGGAATTCGGCGGACGACAACTTGATACAACACGCGGATGAGGTAACACAAAATCTCCTTTTCATCTCATTCACAAAATATACACTACAAAGCTCGACAGGCTAAAGAAAGAAGAGCAAAACGACAAAAGCAAGACAAAACAATAAAAGAGAAAATGTATGCATGGAAAGAGGGAAGGCCAAAAAGAGTGCTAGGGAAGCTCTGCTCCTTCCGACCTCGAATTATCCGCTTCACCCCTTATCCAGGACTGCCTCAGATTTTCAACTTCTTCTTCTAGCTCTCCCTTTTTCAGCAGCGCATCCTGGAGTGCCCGACGGAGCCGCTGGCTTTCGTTCTCCGCCTCTCGATGCCTCTTTCTCAGGACCTCGGACTCCGCCTCCACGTCTTTGACGGCCTGCTGCTCGCACGCCAGCTGGATCTTCGATTGCTGCAGCTCAGCCATCCTCTCTCCAAGGGCGACAGAAAGCCCTTCGACAGTTCTTCTTAGGGACTGGAGTTCATTGGAATCCCAAGAAGAAGCGAGCTGGGCCCTGTCGGCCAGCTGCCCTTGAAGACGGGCGACTTCGTCGGTCGCCACCCTGAGTCTCCCTTTATATTCATCCACCTGCCTGCGCCAGCCGGCCCGATGCACGTCATAGCTCACCTCGACATCCTGAAGCTGCTGCTGAAGGTCGGAGACCTTCTTCGACCACTCCCGGTCGCTGTCGGCCCGAGCCAAGAGCCGGGACGAACTTCCCTCCAGCTGGCCAATCCTCTCCTGCGCAGCTGACAGTTCCATCCTGAGAGAACTGATCTTGGCAGCTTGAGCCCAGATTCGATCGCTGGCGCTCTTTTTGTGTTCCTCAAGCTCCCTCGCGAAGTCCGCCTTCCTCCGGCTGTATTCTATGATCCCCTTCACATGGAGATTCTGAAAGCAGGTGGCCTCCGAGGTGGCTTCAGAATAACCCTCTCTTAACCTGCGAAGCTCGCCTTCCATCTTCTTCGACCCTTTTGTCAACTGAAGAACTTCCTTCTTCAGCCGTTGGATCGTGGACTTCAGCGGAATCCTCTGGGGCAGGAGAAGTGCTTCGGTAGGACACTGCCATCGAGAGACAAAAGTGTCAAGACGCGTCCCATTGCAGAAAGAAAAATAAAAAGGGGGAAGGAAGAAAGGAGAAGCCATCCACGACAAGAAATTTGACTTTATTGAGTGAATGTTTCTTAAAGACAAAAAGAAAAGGAAAAATTGTAAAAAAAAAATAATATATACAAGGTCGGAGGTCTCAGACCTCTGCAATAGGAGTTGGGGAGCTCGGTGTCCCTGGAAGGGGGACTGCGGCAGCAATAGCGGTAGGAGAGGGACCGGCCTCATCTTCAGACTCTTCGCTCAAGAAGCTGAGGTCGAGCTCGAAAATTTTTCTGACCACCTTCTCCTGGCAGAGCTCGAACCCCTTGATGAATGCTTCCTGGCCGAATCGGACGTTCAGGTCTCTCATCTCCGCAGAGGCCTTGAACTCCTCTACCGCAAGACCCCTGGCCTCCGAGATCAGGACCAAAATCTGCTCCGTCAAATTGACGACCTCGGCCTCCGCCTTTCTCACCGTCTCCTCCGAGGTCTGCTTCTCTTCCTCCCGGGCCTGCTTTTCTTTCTCCAAGGCCTCCTGGAGGACAACTACTTCAACGGCCTTTTTTTTTAGACGAGCGACTTCAGTCCGGCGACGCTCCTCCGCCTGGATGGCATCCCTCCTCGCCTGATTCGTCACCTCGATGTTGGCAAGGAGCTGGTGCCCAATCTGCAAGGGCGGTTAGGGGATCAGAACAAGGGTCGGAAAGCCAATTAAATGAAGACTTGTTTACCTCGAGAAAGGACCCTAGGGAGTTCCAAACCTGCTGCTTAGGATCGACGCGATCGATCCTCTCGACGACTTCAGGCAGAATGCAGCCATTGATCAACCGCTTGATCAAGTCTCTGTCATTGAAGGGATTCTCTGGCTCCTCTTCGGAACCAAGAGACTCCTCAACGACGGCTAGGCGGCTACTCCCCCTGCAGGCCACCGACTTCCTCCTCATCCCCCTCTCGACTCCGGGTGCCTCCGTGGAACGGACCCCCGAAACGGGAGCCCCAGTCGGCGGACTCCTTGAAGAGGCCTGGGGGGCCGTTGGTTCGACGTCCGAAGGAACGTCGATCGCGAGAGCCGCCTGGACAGGCGCGGTCGAGCTCGTCTCCTCCACCCTGGCCTTCTTTGCTGATCCAGAGGCCGCGGTACCTTTTCTTTTGTGGGCCTTGAGGCCCCTGGCGAGCATCCGTGCTGCTTCGGCATCCATTCCTAAAAAAAAAAAATCAAAAACCAGTAGTGGGGTGAAAAAGGAAGAAATGACATGCAAAAAAAAAAAAGAGAAAAAAAGAGAGAGAGAGAGAAGGAAAGAAGGGGGGAGAGAAAGCAAGAAAAAGAAGAAGGACGAAAAAAAAGAAGAGAAAAGAAAAGATGGAGTACTCGCAGGATCCTGGGGGCTCAAGCCGATGTTGAACAAAAATTGCTCCCTCAGAAGGTTTGGGAGGGAAGGAGCGGAATAGTCAAGAAGCTTCCGGACGGCCTGAAGGTCGTCCTCCCCCAGACTGGGAGCCCGACGGACAGAGTCCCTCAGAGAGCCCCAAGGGGGCAGGCCCAGCCTCAAAGTTGGGTAGTATACGAAAAGGTATTTTTCCTTCCAGTTGTTGATTGAAGAGGGAGCCCCTTTCAGCAACCTCTTCTTGCCGAACTGAGGAGAGAAATACCACCAGTCCTTCGCCGAAGGATGACGCTTGAAGGTATAGAAGTGCCTAAACAGAGAGAGGGATGGCTGAACCTCGACTGCGTGGCAAAGGGAGAGGAACCCTATCAAAAACCTAAAAGAATTCGGAGCAACTGAAGCTAAAGAGATATCTAGGAAGCGAAAAAGGGCGACGACAAAGGACGGGAGCGGAAGCCAGAGTCCGGCACGAAATGCCTCCTGATACAGGCAAAAACGATCGGGTGGGGGAGTGCTAGCCCGGTCGGAGGGGCCAGGAAGCTCTAGGTCATACTCCGGAGGAACTCCATACTGAACCCTTATCAGTAGGAGTTCATCCGGAGTCAAGGAACAGGAAATAGCACCCGGCGCAAAAATCGAGTGAAGCCCGATCCCAAGAGTGGGTTCGTCTACAGGATGGGGCTCCTGGGGAGCTGAGGCGGAAGAACTCCCGGAACCGCTAAAGGCGGAGGTGCCGGAAGATATTTCGAACGACTTCAAATAGAGACCCTAAAGATTCTGAAGAAAACAGACGGGACAAGGGGCGAGAGGTTGCGGGAGACCAACTCAGAGGAATGCAACAAAAGAAAATGGAGGAGAAAAGGCCCCTAAGTGGCAAGAAGAAAAGCGAAGGTTCTGGGACTAACCTAGATCACCCTGAAGGATGCAGAGGGGCGAGGACAGGGACGACTCGAAGGACGCCTAGGGCAAAGAAGACACCAAGGAGGGTCAGGACTCTCAGAGAAAAGGCGGATGTCGATAAGATTTTTCGGGCGGAAAGACGGGTTTAAATAGACCCTGAGATCCGATGCCATAATGATCGCGAATCCCCCGGGCCGACCCGCGCTCGACATGTGTCCCACTCACCATGGTGGGCGGCTAAAAGCGGCTGACAACTGACGGGGCCATTATTGCGCCGTACCTGGGCCAGCATACCAGCAAAAATTCTGAAGGATCCCTTCGAATCGCCCCGATTCGAAAAGACTCCAGCACGCGTGCATTTAATGACAAAATATCTGGGGGCGACCGTGCACAGGATTCAAGGGGATAACTTCGGCTGCAAAAATTTCTCTGTACTTTCTTCATTCAAAATTCGAACTCGAAAGTAGGGGGACTGGTGTTGAGTATAAAATCTCCTCCCAGCTGAAGTTTGTGAGGGGAGTGACCCTCCGGGGATCCAACTGACTTCCGACCTCTGACAACATCTCTTCAAACCTCCCGAGCGGCCGAGCCTCCACCACACTCCTAAGTTTTGCCGATGGGCAGGCCCCCGCCAGCATCGACCGGATTCTTCGCGACATCCGGACTCCTACAGGAGCCGGACCTTGCCCACGACTTCACCCCTAACTGTGATTACAGGTAGGCTTCGCCCGAACTCCTACGGGAGCCGGATCTCGTCCCCAACTCCGAATGCAGAAAGGCTTCGCCCGGACTCCTACGGGAGCCGGACTCCGCCCACGACTCGAGCTGTAGGTAGACCTCGCCCGAGCTCCTACGGGAGCCGGATCTCGTCCCCAACTTCGAATGCAGAAAGGCTCCGTCCGGACTCGTACGGGAGCCGGACTCCGCCCACGACTCGAGCTGCAGGTAAGCTTCGTCCGGACTCCTACGGGAGCCGGACCTCATCCCTGACTCTAATTGCAAGTAAGCTTCGTCCGGACTCATACGGGAGCTGGACTTCACCCCTGACTGTGATTACAGGTAGACTTCGCCCGAGCTCCTACGGGAGCCGGATCTCGTCCCCAACTTCGAATGCAGAAAGGCTCCATCCGGACTCCTACGGGAGCCGGACTCCGTCCATGACTCGAGCTGCAGGTAAGCTTCGTCCGGACTCCTACGGGAGCCGGACCTCATCCCTGACTCTAATTGCAAGTAAGCTTCGTCCGGACTCCTACGGGAGCCGGACTTCACCCCTGACTGTGATTACAGGTAGACTTCGCCCGAGCTCCTACGGGAGCCGGATCTCGTCCCCAACTCCGAATGTAGAAAGGCTTCGCCCGGACTCCTACGGGAGCCGGACTCCGCCCACGACTCGAGCTGCAGGTAGACTTCGCCCGAGCTCCTACGGGAGCCAGATCTCGTCTCCAACTTCGAATGCAGAAAGGCTCCGTCCGGACTCCTACGGAAGCCGGACTCCGCCCACGACTCGAGCTGCAGGTAAACTTCGTCCGGACTCCTACGGGAGCCGGACCTCATCCCTGACTCTAATTGCAAGTAAGCTTCGTCCGGACTCCTACGGGAGCCGGACTTCACCCCTGACTGTGATTACAGGTAGACTTCGCCCGAGCTCCTACGGGAGCCAGATCTCGTTCTCAGCTCCGAATGCAGAAAGGCTTCGCCCGGACTCCTACGGGAGCCGGACTCCGCCCACGACTCGAGCTGCAGGTAGACTTCGCCCGAGCTCCTACGGGAGCCGAATCTCGTCCCCAACTTCGAATGCAGAAAGGCTCCGTCCGGACTCCTACGGAAGCCGGACTCCGCCCACGACTCGAGCTGCAGGTAAACTTCGTCCGGACTCCTACGGGAGCCGGACCTCATCCCTGACTCTAATTGCAAGTAAGCTTCGTCCGGACTCCTACGGGAGCCGGACTTCACCCCTGACTGTGATTACAGGTAGATTTCGCCCGAGCTCCTGTGGGAGCCGGATCTCATCCCCAACTTCGAATACAGAAAGGCTCCGTCCAGACTCCTACGGGAGCCAGACTCTGCCCACGACTCGAGTTGCAGGTAGACTTCGTCCGAGCTCCTACGGGAGCCAGATTTCGTCCCCGACTTCAATGGAAAGAAGACTCCATCCGGGCTCCTGCGAGAGCCGCGCTCCAAGCTCCTCTCAGACGGGTAGCCAGTCACATCTCCCCGTCAAACACCCCAGCCGAACTCCGACCGATAGGCCTGGACCCCCTGGCAGGCCGCAGCAACGGCCACGACTCTGCTCCACCTCCTGCGATGGATTCCACGCGGCCCCATCACTCCCTGGCAGGCCGCAGCAACGGCCATGACTCTGCTCCACCTCCTGCGACGGATTCCACGTGACCCAATCACTCCCTGACAGGCCGTAATAATGACTATGATCCCGCTCCACTTCCTGCGATAGATACCGCACGATTCTTTCATTCTCTGGCAAGTCGCGACAACGGACGCCGCTCCGCTCCCCGTGACAGACTCTACGTGGCACGCCCCGGTGATAGCCACGGGTCCGCTCCACTACTATCCGCAACAAATTTCTCCTGACTCCAACCGGCCCACTGTCAAACGGTTACAGGCATCGCTATCAGTTTGTTGCCCCCTTCGCCTATAAAAAGGGGGACCCCAGATACGTTATTCTATAAGCTCTCATTTTTACCTAGAAACTCTGCAAAAATTTTCGTTTGAGCACTCCATTCTTGTTGAGGCAGAGAACTGACTTGAGCGTCGGAGGGTCTTGCCGGAGCAACCCCACCTCTGGTTTAGACTTCTTTTGCAGGTCCCGGCGGCGACCGCGACTCCAGCTTCTCCGGCGTAGGCAGATTTTTGCACCAACAGATATATATAGATAACCATCTAATCCATATCTAAATATCTTATTGTACTTATAATCATATTTAATTTTATATATTATTTATTAATTTTTTAAAAAAAATATATAATTCTATTAATATGCTATAAACTTGATTTATTATCTACTTAGTAATATTTTTTATTCTATAGCTATAAAATTTAGTTATCCAACATATATTTATATTTATATCTATAATTTTAGTATCCAATTTGTATACATATCTATTTAATATATATATATATATATATATTTATATTTATATTTATATTTATATTTGACTAATATCTATATTTGTATCTTTATTCATCAAATAAAATAAATATGGATATGGATATACCGATATCCGATTCGTATTCGATCCGATTTTAGCTCTAAGAACTAGTGATGATCAACAATTATGCTAGAATAAAGATTCAAAATAAAAAAATCTAGCAAATTCAACAAACATTAGCACAAGAAGAGTATGATCAACTAGAGATTAGGAATATAGCAGTAAAAATGAAAATATATGTATTTTAAAGTATATGTGTATATATCTATTTAAAAATAAATATAAGAGAGGTAAGAAAAATAAATTGTAACAAAAAAAAGATCGTTATCATTAGTTTATGCTATATAAAGATTTTTTAAGTTAATCATGAATTACTTATGAACAAATCATAAAATCAATGTACAATTTGAGATTACTTGAATGGCCATGAAATAAGTCTTTTGCTGATAATAGTTTGGATAATTATTTTGTTAAGATAAAATTCAAGAATAATTCATAATTTTTTAAAAATTTGAAAAAATATTTGTTATTTTGATTTTGACAATCATATTTAGGTACTGCTTGATTAATATGCTAGTCCGATCATAAAGAAATGATAATAGGAAGTTCCTCTCTTGAAAGAGTTTGTCAAGATCTACTCATTAGACCCAACTGTAGCCATTGAGGTAGCTTTCAATCAAAACAGTAGCTATATTTGCGAAAAGAAAAACTCAAAACAGTAGCTACTGTTACAGTTATCATTGGCATGATAAATGATGATTACTAAAAATAATTGAAAGACCCACTAAAATGGGCACATGATGTATGTACGATAATGTACCGGCTGGAGTTCCGAAATTTATTAGGAAGGAGACACAAACTTAATTGCCTGTAGTAATAAAATTTCTGAAAGAGTACATCATTTAATGCGTCATCATTGTGTACTGTTAGATTATGGTCTTGGGCCGATGTAAGTGGCATGTCATGTATCTAATACTAGATCAAGAACACGCATTGATGGATGATTTGGACTCTCAAGATTTGGCATCTTAACCAACAATATTTTTCTTTCAAGACATTAGGGCTGGGATATTCAACTCACAAATATGTATCTCAACCACCATTCTTTCCTACTCTCTTCAATCAAAGTTATCCATGTTTTCACTCACATATATCATAAAATTTAGGGATCCAGGCTGCAACTACCTTACTTTTAGACAGGTTTAAGTTTGGTGTAAATAGGTCCAGATAAATAGATGAGCTCATTCAGATCTGTTTATTAAATGGATGCAATTCAAGTTTAATATATTTAATTCGTTTTGATTTGTATAATAGTTGGATATGGTCATGATTACAATCATTTAACATGTTTTAAAACCTACTTGACCTATTTTAAAACTATTTAGTCTATTTAAGATCCATTTAATCTGATTTATTTAAACCCAAAATGTACTTAACAAGTTTTAAGCTTATTGAATTTGTTTAAGATTTGCTTAACTTAATTTGATCCATTTATCATATAAGTTATGCGAGTTGGTTTGAGTTACCTATACTAGAAGGATGGATCGAGATAAGAATTTTTGAATCATTTAATAAATATATCGGATTTAGGTGGATAGATTTTTGATATGCTTTGCACTACTTTGAGCTGATTGTCACCCCTCTCATACATAATAAGAACTAGTGTTGGCAAAGATCAAAGAAAAGTTTCACTTTATTTGGGGAATCTCTAGCAAAAGGTCAGCAAGGAGAGATTTACAGCTTCCATATCTTCTTCAAGAGACCAAAACACCACGAGAAACCATAAAGAAAGCTTCATGGAATGTATCATTAATTGAGTTACTACACTCAATAGATGAAGAACTTGGAATGCATCTTACCCACTCAGAGAATTAAAGGCCAGCAAACTAGTGTCCATTTCCAGCTCACTTTTCAAATGGAAAAAGGAAAAAGGACCCATCAATATATAGATCCATAAATAAGTTTCCATCTGCTTGCGGACGGTAATGAGGAAAGCAGGAATGCCTTTCTACCTAAATTTAGGTGCTCTAAATCACCAACGACTAGAGAACAAATAAATGGCGCTTCTCCAATGGGTCCATTGCATAGCCCTCAGCCTCTATCGCCAGCAGTCGCTTGACGACAAAACTTGATCATGCAAAGTAACATCTTGAGGCCTTGAAGCAATATTTTATATTTTTTATGATATGAATAAATTGAGTCTTTATCTAGATTCTAGGCCTACCTACACAAAAATTATTCATTGGGCCAAATCATCGAGCTTAGTGATGGACTAGTCCAATCACAAAGAGACATGCCCAAATATGAACAGAAAAGAAATATGAAGGAAAGGAAGCAACATATATTTATTTATATATGTCCCTTTATAGTTAGACTGGTCCACTGCTGAGTTGATGGATCTAATCCAACCGATAATTTCATCTATCTAAGACTAGTTGGCGTTAATCTGACCGGAGCCCAAATCTCAATTGGATTTGGCTGTTGATTTGCCAGGTGAGTTTGTCAGCTTCCTACAAGGCATGCCACGAGTTCATTCATGAACCGGAAAGACCAGTCTAAACGGTGCCGAAAATTCTAGCTGCTTGCAGCTGCCCTGCCCACCTCTCCAAAACTCGTATGGATGGCAAGCGATACATTTTGGCTCTCTCTCTTGCTGAATTATTATTATTATTATTTTTAAAAGGTTTGCTCTCGAGCCCATGCTAAAATCTCAATAAATTCCTACCCAACCCATATCTATGAAAAAAAACTTGAAAACATAAATCTAGTAGCACAAACAAGATATGAAACTGACGTGGTATCTTTATCAATATTTTGTCAAGCATGTGACAGTTTAACGATGCACGCAACATGCTCAAAATACATTTCTGAGCCTTCTGGCCCGAAAGATTACAGCGATTAACCCTTTCTTTTTATTGTGTCTCGAACCAAATTAGAATAACTCAGGTAAGTAAAAAATACGTTCGTGAGAAAGATAGTCCTTCCCAAAATTGCCAGTGATCCCCTGGAATGGTACGAGGATGATTCCTCCAGGGCTCCCCAGGACTCAACTTTGGTGAGTAATGACTGAAAAAAATGAAGAGGTTCTGCTTTTTATTGTCTCAGAATTCATGTGGTTGAGATGAGAGTGCTCTATCTTGAAGAAGCACGACCACGCAAGCCTTCAAGTCTTTTCTCCTCAAGATCAGTTGGCAAGTGATAGCAACTTTAATAAAGAGACGGAAAATGACCTTAGTAGAATGCTGTGGACCTCTGCTTGCTTGTCCAACATCAACACCTGGATGATTTGTCGTTCCTGCTTGCTAATATCAATCGGACTAATAAAGTATCTCCTGGATTGTCTGATAAAAATCTTGAAAGTTGGTGGACAATGTTGCCTCTTTCTAATGGCCTATGAGTTGTTACAAGTTATCTAGTGGAATTTTCCATATCCTTCTAGAGAGTAAATTACGATGGCACTTACAGATCAGGTGGTTGGTGTAGCAGTGGTGCTCTTTATTTTGCATAGTTCCATTTGAAGGTTTGAGTGGAGAATTGAATGAGGTTTCGGAGCACTTATAAGGTTGCCAAAGATCCCCTATTATGTTTGTATGCTAATCTTACCTTTTTTTCCTTTTTCTTTTCCTGCTCAATGAAACAAGTTAAAGGTTCCGCCAAAATGTGCAGTAACCTACCTGTCACCAAGTGAATGTCATCTAATCCAGTGTCTGCTACTGTGGATTGTTTTTAGAATTGACCTTTCAACTTGATGCTTTTGTAAGTGATACACAGCACAAATTCCACTTTCTAATAATTTTCTTATGTAATATCGGATGCGACGGTGGAGAAATGTGTGCCATGTGACTCAAAAGATCCTCAACCAATGTCTGAAGAAATAGCTAATAAACTAATTGCACAGGTTTGCTGATGGATTGCACAACCCTTTTTGTTGCATTTAGTTGCATCAAACAATTCTAAATATTTATATAAATTTGGGTTGGAGGATGGAATTTGTCTCGTGAAGATGCTACGTTGAGGCTACACCGATGATGGGAAGTGAAGAATTGGCTGAAGGGATTGGAGACTTTTCAACTTTTAACTGATATTGCAGAGGCAGAAGGTTTCATTAACATCCTGAAATCTCTCGTATGGTCTAACCATCATCCATTCTTCTATGACCTATGCCTTCTTTTAGGGGATGGAAGTCTCAATGCTATGATGTAGTGGGAATGGTTAGTAACTTAAGCTGTTCATGCTCTATTGAATCAGTAATGATTTTTGCAAAAGACTTTTTTTAAAATTTTAATATTTATGTCATCATAATTTTACATTTTCTTTTCTATAGATATAGTTCTATGCTTATTCAAAATTTATCAAATAAACTTACGAATGCAATACTGCTACTGGACTGCTGCATTTTGACTCCCCAACTCCATGATAGGGAGTTATTTTATTTTTCGTTCCAACTGCGTTGTGGATCTTAATGGGGAGGAATTAATTAATAATACTTTCATTTTATTAGATGAATTTCTTTGGTTTCTCGCTTGCAAGATATGTATAAGAGACAAGATGAAGCTATTAATCCTTCTGAATGTTTTGCAATAAAAAAGGAACTCCCATGGCTTTCTGTATTCAAACGTAATCATTTGTTCATTGAGATCAAATTATTGCATGTATTTGAAAACACATAGTTGCGAATTTAGATATAACAGATGGCCGCCAACAAAGCTCGTGTGTACCAAGTTCATCAATAGTCAGCACTAAGAGCTCAAATGACTTGAAGATATTTGTTCATCCCAACCCAAAAAAGAAAATCAAATAACACATTTTCTATAAAATTGTACTTATTATTTTTTTTTTTCATTTTATATGCACAAATTTCATCATATCTTCTTGAATCTCTCTCCATGACTATTTACCAATTTGTGTAGATTTGTGCTAATTACTAAAGTTTCACTTTCTAGAATAGATATTCGTCATATGAAGATATATAACTTAACAAATTCTTTTAGATGTGTGATGCATCATTCTCAAAACTTGTTGTTTGTGCATTTATGTGCTTAATAGTTGGCAATTTTATGTAGCCCCTATTAATCTTTCTGATTTTTGGAGCATATTTTAACAAATCCTTGTTGTGCCATCTTATGCCATGTTATAAAGATGTTTGCTTTGTTATATCAAACACTTCATAACATTCGTGTATATTTTTTTTCCCAATCAGCTGCTCCTGATTTCCTCTGCTTTAAACTAGTCCAGGCACTCGAGATAAGTTCGAACTATACTAGGTATGCAGCACCAAGGTCAGTGCAAACTTATATGTAACATGCGTGTAGCACCAAGACATTCTATGGTGATTAATTTGATTTTCTGAGGAATAATAAATCAAATCTATCCTAGGAATTGCTTGCTTATAGAGTATATTGAAGTATGAATTTCTTCCTGACATAGCTGCCTTGCATATCTTGCATTCATTAGTATTGTCCTCGCATTCTTTGGTGCAGGATGATTGATCAGAAAATGATGTCATACTTGCTACCAAGATCAATGGTCTTAATATAGGACATCTCTTGAGAAGAAAAAGCTATTACCTAGTTCAGGAAGCGGTGTAAAATTTTTAAAACTTGTTACGACTGCTTGTATGTGTTGGCATTGGTTTTGGAAACAACTTCTTACATTGCAAAACGAATGTGAACCGATCAATAGTTCCTGGATGTAAGATCATATGATTTACTAGTGATGTCAAACATTACGTTCATCTTTGGTTTAACAAAGTGAATATATGGGTAAAATTTCCCAAGTGTCACCTAGTGTATTTGAAAAACAGAATTATGACGCTAGTTGAGAAGCAATTTTGATGAATGGGTATTTGCTTGTATGATGTTGAAATTTCATAATTTGGTTGATTCCGCTATTCTCTGACTAGATAGGTGTAGGCTAGGGTCATGTAATACCCGCCCCATTTGGGCCTTGGACCAAGCCCAAAGGCCAACAAATTCCATAAAAAAAAAAAAAAATTTGGAAGAAGACTCTCGTTGGAGTCTTCTTCTTCTTTCCCATGACTGATCAGGAAAAGGACTCCTAGGGCCCCTAGAAACCCTAGGAAGACCTCTATAAAATCTCCCTTCCCTCCTCCATGGCTAGCCATGACGAGCACCAGATTTTTCTTCTTATTTTTCTTTCGAATTTTTCGTTGAAGCTGCGGATGTCCTCATCGTGTTCGTCTCAAATTATCGCCGGAGACCTCACCGAAGTCGGAGGTAAGCTTCGACCTTCCTTTCTCTCTTCCTTCCCCTCCTACCCATGGCTTCGTCGATCCTCATCGGCCATCGGGATCGTCGGAAAATCTATGAAAAGTTGAACCCCTGTTTTGCTTTGTTTGGCCGAATCCTTTTCCTCCTCTTTTCCAACCTTCGGCGCCGCCGTCTGTGGTGTCTCACCCATAGGATAGGACTTCATCTCTCTATCCCTCTTTCCTGAGGGTCTTGGCCGTCGGTGACCGACCAATGATTAGAAAACAAAAAAAAAATGACGGTCTCCTATTTTTTCGATCTCTTCTTAATTTCTCGTCGGCCAAACCTTACCACCGGCCATCCCTTGCTCCACCGTCGCCTCCACCTACTGTCGGACATCCGGCCATGCTGCCACCCTTCGTCGGAGCCAAGCCATTGAGCCTCCCCCCAGTCCGTCCCCTGTCCGGCCAAGGAAGAGGAAGAAAAGAAAAGGAAAAAAAAAAGAAAAAAAAAAGAGAAAAGAAAAAGAAAAAAAAAGAGAAAGAGAAAAAAAAAGAAAAAGAAAGAAAGAAAGAAAGAAAGAAAAAGAGAATTTCCTCTCTCTCTCTCTTTCCTCTCCCCTCTCTATCTTTCTCTCTCCAATTTCTCTCTCTAGATTCTCTCTACTTTTTCTTTAGATTTTCTCTCTCTAGGATCTTTCTCTCTCTCTGATTTCATCACGGACCCTAAGGCAAACTTGAGATGAAAATAAAATAACCTGAAATTGCTTCAAAATTCATGCAGTAGATTGGATTTCAGTCTGATCCTTATTCGAAATTTATAATATTGATCATGGTTAATCCATATTAAATCATCCTGATATGACTGCTGATGATCTCGGTCATAATTACCTCATTTGAAGGATACAAAAATTCTCTCCACTTCCTCTCTCTACTTTCTCTCTTTAAAATTTTCTCTCTCTAAAATTTTTTCTCTTTATGAATCTTCTCTCTGCAAAAGTCTTGTGGATCAGTAGAGGGTCCAGATACTTAGACAAATCCCAATTTTGGTTAATCCTAGGAGAGATCCTGAATTTATGTTATTAGGATCGTTTATCCGTAATTTCTCCATATATGATTTTTATGTTTAATTCTGATTATGTAAAGATGTATTTGTTATACAAGAAGATATGGAGCAAAATATTTTGATTTCGGATACATAGATTGAGAAGCTCATCAAATTCTGTATTTAGATCAGTCATCGATAAAGGTAAGAATCCCTGTACATGATCACCATTATATATGTTATTTTATCGTTGGTCTTGCATCATTGGTTTTGCATCATTGGATTTGAGATCGATGAATTTGCTATATTCGAGACACCGTTATTTGCTTATATAATTTTTTAGCATGAGTATGTTATGTCAATATATATATGTATCAATGGTTGATGGCATGATTATATGAATATGACATATCTAATTTGATCACAGTGTAAATCAAAATTGATTTGGTGAAATCAACATATAATAATTAAATAAAAAAGAGATATGGTTTAGACTAGCCTTGTCATGTGCAACAACCCGTCAGGAGCTTATACCTGGGACAGTCTGCCAGGAGCTTATGCCTGGAACAGCTCCTACTGGCTTATATATGGATCAACCGGCTAGGAGCTTATGCCTGGGACAGTCCGTCAGTAGCTTATGCCTGGGACAGCTCCTCATGGACTTTCGTACGTGAGACAGCCGGCCAGAAGCTCATCCTGGGACAGCTTTGAAAGGCTTTTGAGTAAAAATTTGTTCGGATAAAGACTGAGATATAGATTTGGTTAGTCCAGAGTCAGAAAGAAAAGGTTAAAAATCATGTGATTATGAAAAGAGAAATGAAAGATAAGATATGAAATAATTGTCGAACAAAAGTATTTCATCCATTAACATATGATGATGCATCTCTTTTGACAAGACAGATAATTTATAGATGTTTGCATTATTCCGGATATTGAATATGAGATTTTATGTTTTATTACTTATTCTTATTTTTAGATTATATTATTATATTAGTGTGATATGAGAATTCTTACTTGGCTGTAAAGGTCACACCCCTTCATCTTTCTTTTTCTTCTCAGAGATATAGGATGCTCATGATTGACTATGGTTTGGATTGCGGGTGAGCAGATGAATAGATAGAATGTCATGATATCTGATCAGAAGATTGAAAGAATTTCAATTGTAATTATGCAAGTTTTACAAGTTATTATTGAAATTAGATATTATGAATGTTGAGATTGTATGGAATTATTTTTGGCCTTGTATATTTTTTAGGGCATGCTCTAAGGAGTGTGCGGCCATCACGTATCCGATCCAGCTGTTGGATTCGAGGTGTGACAGGTCATTGATCAAATTCACAATTTGGCTGGAGTAGAACAGTTTGCGAAGGAAACAGGATTTGATTTCCAAGGAGATGTATGCAAGAATATTCTCATAGATATTCTTCATATCAACGGATGCAAGTTGTTATCTTAAATTTTGTAGCAGAAATTCCAGGGATATGCACATTGATTCTTAAATCCTAGATATCAGGTGGGAATTGTTATTTCTTGGCCCACTACATATTCATTTCATTCAATTTGGCATGAGATTACTGGTGTCGGCAATCTCAAGGGGAATTGTTGTTTTTTGTTGCATGGAGGTGGATGAGTTGAATGAAAGTATCTGCTAATCTAGATATGCGCCATCTGCCCATTTTTTGTTTCATCACATTGGATATTTAACAACAGATGCACTTGATTATATAGTTAAATTGTCAGGGTAGCTCCTCTATGGTTGTTAATCTTGATGGTCTTGCCATTTTCCGATCTGTTGGCAATTGTGATTCATAATTTGGAGGGGCACTTGACAGTACTCCAGTTGCAGTTTGCACGGTAATGTGAATGCTGTATATACCGGATTGGGTTGTATCTTTTATGTCAAAGGATGATTTTTTTTTTTTTTTTTCACAACATTAACCATTGGATCGCATAATAATCGCTTTCAGATCCATACAGATGGATGGAAGAAAGGGATTTGAGTGCTTCAAGAACGATGCAATGCATGATTTAACAATTAACGTCATCATAAAAAATCAACCATTCTTTTGTACAAAATATACAATTCAAACTCTTATAAATCTCGAGATATACATAACATTAATCAGATGCTTGAGCAGGTCAGACTTTCGAATGATCATGATCATATATGACGGTAAGTCTAGAATCAGTTTGGGTGAATTTATATGTTACTTGCTACTGCAGCCGCATGAAGTTGGGTCTGAATCAATCTAAATTTTATAATAATTTATTTCAAGCAAAATTGCTTGCAAAGTTTTTTTTTTCTCTTTTTTTCTTTCAAATTCGTGCATGGTAGAAGGTTGTTGGAGCATATGCACCGGATGCTTGGATGCTCAAAAATCTTCATGGTACGCTGAATTTATTTATTTAACCTCGGTAGTTGTCACCAACCCAATCTCATGTCATAACCATGATAATGAATTCACCAACCATAGAATTCAGCAGCAGCAATATTAATAGATCCCGGCCTAATTTTAAAAAGGACTTGCAGTTAACTGTTGGAGAAGGTAATTAACATGAGGGCTGAGTCAGTTGAAAGTTAGGCAGCTACGAAAATTTACTCTAATATAATGACAAGGTCAGTCCTACCACTTACCCATAAATCCTAAACATCCTTTTTTTTTTTTTTCTTCTCTCTCTCTCTCTCTTTTAAAAAAAAAAAAAAAAAGCGCTCTCTCCACACACGGTGTCTCCTACTTATAAGCTCCTGCATCGTCCTGTTCTAAGACAAAGTAATGGCCGGTGCAAATCAAGTAGTTCCTACTACTACTGGTCCCAGTACCAACACTTCCGCCTGCAAGACCCAGGACAGGGCCAATCACCGCCACATGGACTGCCTTGACCCCAAGTCAGCCCTGGTTCCAAGCCTCCCCACCACCCAAGCGCCTGTCAGCAAGTCAAAGGAGCCAGTCCGGCGGCCTCGCGGCCGGCCGGCTGGCTCGAAGAATAGGCCAAAGCCGCCGATCGTTATCGCTAGGGACATCCCGACCGCGCTCCGCGCCCATGCCATGGAGGTGGCCGCGGGGTGCGACATCTCCGAGTGCATCGCCGGCTTCGCGCGACAGAGGCGGCGCGGGGTGTGTGTGCTTGGCGGGAGTGGGTGCGTGACCAACGTCGCGCTCCGCCAGCCTCCCACCTCTGCCCCGCCAGGCGCCTTCTTGACGTTCCACGGGCGGTTCGAGATCCTGTCGCTGCTGGGGTGCTTCTTCCCGCCGCCGGTGCCGCCGGCTGCGGCTGCCGGCCTGACGGTTTACTTGGCGGGATCACAGGGGCAGGTAGTGGGCGGGGGAGTGGCGGGAGCTCTGATCGCGGCCGGGCCGGTGGTGGTGATGGCGGCGTCGTTCGTGACCGCCACCTTCGACCGGCTGCCGCTTTCGGAAGAAGAAGATAAAGCTGCCAGCGATCAGTATCAGCGCCATCGCCGGGAGCATGTTGAGATGGCCAACTTGTACGGTGTGCCGCCGGGAGTGGTGGCTTCTGCTAGCGTGGCGCCGGAGGTTTATGCATGGGGACCAGGGCGCCAACTCACAAAGAGTTGACATGACCAAGAAATCAAAGCAAATAGTTCCTGCGTTTGTTCCATGTCTCAAAATCTTACAGCCCTTCTCATAGACGTGTCTAGCGATGCGCAAGCAGGAAATTAGAAAAAAAAAAAAAAACTAATGATTACTTTTGCATGATAATTAGTAATTATTTCTTCGCTTAGAATTTGAAACCCCGTACCGTCATGCTGGTCTAACGGTGGTTTGAAATTTGAAACCTGGGACTGGCATGCGGACTTGATTTAAGGGTGCAAGCATAAAATTTAGGGCTCCACCGCCCAACCAATTAACATGCCCTACGCTTATATCATTATTACAGTAATTCTGTTGTTTGTTCTTGTGAGTCGATCATACGTTAAAAGCCCCTAGATTATAATTACTTGTCGAAATGGTTGGAGTAATTATTGATGGTTATGGTTATGATTAGATTGTAATAAGTAATTATTTTTAGATAATGTATGTTAAAGGAGCACAAAATTGGGCTAAAATTGTTCAAGTTCCCCATCCAAAGGGGAAATTGTTGAAAACATGTAGCATGAACACCAATGGGAATTGGGAACATTGAGAACAAAAGATTTTCTCAAACGTTCATGGCAATTTGCTCTTCTAAGAACTTAATATTTGGCCCTTTTTTTTTGTTTGACTACCATTTTATATTTAGTTAATATATGATAACAACTTGCATTTAATCTCTATTTATAATTAAATCTATATCTTGCATGCAATCAGGCTTGTTTCTACCGACAATTATCCCTATTTTGTATACATTTAGGGGTAAGCTGGCATTAAACATAAAATAACATCAAAACCTCAAATAATAATAATAATAATAAATCCTCAACCACCTTTTTGTTTCTTTTCTTTTTCACCAAAAAAAAATTTATTTTTCTTTCGCCTTTTTTTGTCAATTAAACAAAGGTAAATATAAAATGACCAACCATCAATCTAAGAGTTGGATCTCAATTATACTACATTTGTTATAGCCATTTTTAAAATAAAACCTAATTTTTGTGATTTGCATAAAATTGCTTTATTGTGATCTAACGATCATTGATTCAAACCATGGATACAGTATCTCCACATATTATAGTAAAGCTGCAATGCGCACCCACTATTAGAATGACAGATTATTTTTTACTTTGTTATCCTATAAAATTATGAGAACGGATCTTCTGTGATACTTAAAAAGTACTGCAGGATACTGTACATGTTTCGAGAATATCCATCAAAAAATGAATGACTTCGTGCGTGCGTTAAAAAATTAAAAAAAAAAAGGATAAACTCTATGGCTATTTGAACAATTTAGATAAATATCACATAATTTTTTTTTATAAATATTTTAAAATATATAAAATATTGATATAATTTTTTGAGTACCGTTGAGGATCTCGTACTTAAAATTATAGTAATTGCAAACTCATGGCACTAGTTGTGTTACCGTTAGACTTGTTCGCGGTGCAACTTAGAGAAGTCATCCGATCGGAAGCCAGACAAACACAACACATTCAGCTATTCCATATCCAACTTACAAGTTTTTGTTGAGTACGGATGAATGCTTGAACCATGATTAAACGTCAACAATTCAAGGCAAACATGGCCATTGCGACAGATTAATGCAGATTACCAACAACCTTAAAAGCAGAAACTCCTTGGGAGGAGGAACTCTAGCTGATCACTTGCCGGGGACAAAGTTGGTGGCATAGGCCCAAGCGTTGTTGTTGACGGGATCGGCCAAGTGGTCGGCCAAGTTCTCCAACGGACCCTTGCCGGTGACGATGGCCTGCACGAAGAACCCGAACATCGAGAACATGGCCAGCCTGCCGTTCTTGATCTCCTTCACTTTGAGCTCTGCAAAGGCCTCGGGGTCGTCGGCCAGGCCCAGAGGGTCGAAGCTACCCCCGGGGTACAGAGGGTCGGTCACCTCGCCGAGCGGCCCGCCGGCAATCCGGTAGCCCTCCACGGCGCCCATCAGGATAACTTGACAGGCCCAGATGGCCAGAATGCTCTGAGCGTGGATCAGGCTGGGGTTGCCGAGATAGTCCAGACCACCCTCACTGAAGATCTGGGCACCGGCCTTGAACCAGACGGCCTCGCCGAACTTGACGCCATTGCGAGCAAGGAGCTCCGGGAAGACGCAGCCGAGGGCGCCGAGCATGGCCCACCGGCAGTGGATGACCTCGAGCTCACGGTTCTTGGCGAAGGTCTCAGGGTCGGCGGAGAGGCCGGCGGTGTCCCAACCATAGTCGCCGGGGAATTCGCCGGTGAGGTAGGATGGGGGCTCGCCAGAGAAGGGACCCAAGTACTTGACGCGGTCGGGGCCGTACCAAGGGCTGCCGGCGGCGACAGGCTTGGGCTTGGGGACAGTCTTGCGCATGGTGATCCTGCCTTCACCGTTTATCTCGGAGGCCGAGGGAGAGAGCTTCACAGCCTTGCCGGCGAATGAGGGGGAAGAGAGGGCCATGGTAGCAGCCATGGTTGGATGGAGAAAGGGAGGCTCGTGTAGTTATTGGTAGAAGGAGGAGAAGGTACAAGAGTTCTTTCTGGGAGAGAAGGGGAGGATGGCCGGGGGTATTAATATAAAAGAGGAAGGCGGTGGAGAGGTAGGGAAAGAGGTAGCAGTCCTTATCTAGGGAAATCTTTGTCTTTCTTTTCATTGGTCGATGGGTTTTGAGGTTTCGATATGATCGAACAGTTGGCGCATTACGAGCCATGTTAACGAAGTTCGTGATCACCAAAAAATGACGTTAGCCCAGTTCGATCATAAGGGGGTGGTCCAGCGTTTCCATTTTGTCTTGCCTCTCAAGAGAGTCAGTTTTCCGTATCGGATTATCGCTCGAAAATCTGGATTTGGATAACGTGGTCGTATGTAAGCCTATGGATGCCATGCCTTGGAGAGAGGAAATCTTCCGGAGATAATCGATATCTAGTTCGCACGCACCCCACCCACCACGCCCAAAAAACAAAAACGAAGAATAAATAAACTACGTATTATTCACCAAAGGAAAAAGAAGGAACGCCGCCTAAACTTTTTCTCTTTTTTTTTTTTTTGGTAAACTCCTAAACCCTCTTATTGACCGCATATACAAGAGTGTAAAATAACTCCCAACCGTAAGATATAAGATTTGACGCACAAAAACATTAAGATCTCAAGTTGTCTTCGAATGGGAAAGAAGAAAAAGAGATTTGAGGAAGCTGAAGCTAAAAAGTTTATATGATAATATTTGATTATTAGAAATTCACTAACCTTTAGGACTTAATTATATATAATCCATTTCTTGTCAAAATACTTAATGTTTCTTGGCTCTTTAATTACTTTATGATGTTTGCTGATAAATGAATAAGATCATACATATGGAGCAACATTTTAAGAAAATGGGGAACTTGCGATCAACTCAATTTGTTCTGCAGCTCCCAATTAGAATATCCTCTTTTTTTGGTTGAATTCTTTAATGCATGTGAAAGGAATATCGCCTTGGACTTTTAAGGCTCAAAACTTAAGGATGCGACATTGTTTCTCCCCTTAAATGGGTGTATAAAAATAAACTTTTGTATGTGCACGTATGAATATACACACATATACATTATGTATTTTGTGTCAGCAATAATGTGATCACTGGCATCAGGTTTTCCCGATCACATGCTCAGTCTTAATCATCATAGAGTTAGATGACAGACTTAGGATCTTGATATCTTCGAAGCGCAACCTAAAAGTCCAAGAGTCTTCGAATGTTTAGAATATGGTGGCTGCACTACATGCACCAAAATTCTGCTAACTTTTCAAAGCTACAGACGAGCCTGCGATGCAAGATCAAAGATGTACACACACGACAAAGTTCTCACGTTTTCTGAGATTCAACTTTCAAATCCAAAAGCTAGAAAGCCATTTATCCGCGTGAGGAGAACTAGAAAATTCTGATCGTTCCAAAGTCTCCAGTTCGTACCACCATAACGCTTACTGGTTGAGATACAAGTTCTCATGCACCACCACCAGAGTGACATCTCGCTGCACATCCTGTTTTCCTTGGCTCCAAGCCTTGCTTCTTTCAGCAAACGGTGTTCAGAACTTAAAAACTCAAGCATAGAACCAGCTTTCCCACCATAGAAGTACTTATATAAGAAACAAGATGGACAATAAACATCATAAACATTATAATTCCACAACCTTTTCGTTTCAGCTATTCTGAAAAAGATTTAAGTACAGTCAGTAAAAAAGCTCAGGACAGATCTGATTAGTAGAGAACTTAGAATTCCTGGAGAAAATGATATATCTACAGTGCTCAAACACACTTCCTTTAATTCATCTCGAGCCTCTCTGCTACTGCGGCTTCAGTTTTACGGATGCACTGCAGATTAGGAAAAAAATCATGCAGGCAAGTTAAATCCCACTCAGCTATCCCAAAGATTCACATAAAAATAAAAAGTGGGAAACCTTGCCTATTGATACAATATCGTTTTCCTGTAGGTGGGGGCCCATCGTCAAAGACATGACCAAGATGTGCATCACAAACTGCACAAAGAACCTCAGTTCGGGGCATGAAAATGATTGACATGTCTAGCTTGGATTTCACATTGTTTCCAATTGGTTCATAGTAGGATGGCCAACCAGTTCCACTGTCAAATTTTGTGCCTGATCTGAAAATAGAGAAGGCCAAAGAGCATACAGATTTATTTCTTCGAATCATCACATGCAAGCAAAACCCCTCAAATACTGGATTTGAGTCTGCAAAATAAAATATAAAGCATCTTCCGCACTCTATTGTTTAAAAGCAAAACTTACTCAAAGAGAGGTGTGTCACAACATACACAATGGTATGTCCCAGGAGTCTTAGTGTTCCAATATTCCCTGCAAGAATAAGCACGGTATATCACAACATTAGACTAGCAATCTACTTAGAAGCTATATCATGTTGCCAACCAGGAAATAGCAAACATGTGCTGTTAACATGAAGAAAGTAGGTTCTAGAAAAAGGGCTGATGGGAAAGCAATAGGACATTAGGGCTCATACCCGGTGAAAGCCCTCTCAGTACCCTTTTGCCGAGTTATGTAATATTGTTCCTGTGTAAGACGCTTCTTCCACTCCTCATCACTCAAGGAGGCATAATTAACTTGACCTGGCTCTTTGTAGGACAAACATAAAGAATAAGTTCAAAGAACAATGCTTCAACTGCAAAACAATACTGGCAGAGGTACAATCAATATATAAATGGAGATGCAAGTTCAGCTGTCTGGTATTGATTTTATCGTCATGACAAATGATGAAAACCAGGACAATGAGCTGGCCTATAATGACCTTAAGACCATCAAGTCAGCCTTCATTTATGCCAGATTATGGCCAAGCCACACTTAAGATCTAGTAGACCAAGGCAGGACTGACCTCTGCAACTGATCAAGGTGATGATGAGTCTTCGCATAAATTCTTTTAGCCATCCATGAGGAGGATGTGCATGCCTTGACTAACTTAAGGCTGGTCAAGGCTACACATTGTCCAACCAAAGCTTAGAATTTTTCTAGCTTTAATAAATCTTAAATGTTTACAAAAGATATAAATTCTCTCTTTGGTAAATGTGAAACATATCACTTCAATGGTAGAGTGGCGAGCAAGCTACCTTTGTTAAGGCAAACATGTTACAGTATGATAATTTTTTTTCCTTTTTCCAAAAAAGTACAGGAATTAAAAATCATAATTTGATATTCCATATAATTTGAAGTATAAGTTTTAGAAGCTATGAAAAATAAGCTGATTTTTTTTCTTTTCATTTTTTAATGGGCTGATTGTTTAAATAGACAAACTATATTTCTCCAAGAAAAATGACAGGATATAGAATAAAACAATTGCATACAAGGGATCATGACATATCAAGAAGCTCCCAGAAGCTTACATTAACAAAGACTTTGAATGAAAATAACCAACTATTGCCTATAGAATAACAAGAATGTTCACACTAGAGTGCTGAATTTCCAGTGGTAGAAACATATATAATGATTATGGGTTCATCATCCAACCACATTTCCTCAAATGCATCTGCAGCTGGACCACCTCCATAATTACATTGAGAAAGGGAAAAAGTCTGAAATTATGATGTTATTTGGAGAGGACACACAAAATAAATGAAGCCATTGCAACTTGTTATTCCGAATAGCTTCACTAGAAGGGAGTTATTAGACCATTAATATTGGTAGATTTATATCTCGCACAGGGTACATATTTTGTAGTTGGTCTATATCTCCAAAAAGTCAGATGACATATTTCATAAATGGTGCTCAAAAATCATAGCATGCTGGGTTGCAGGACTGCATAGGGATGAATCAGGAAAGCATATAATGGGTTTTGTAAGATGTCAAAAAATCAGGGATTCAATTAATAGGGCTTCAGGATTTTGTACCAGGACTTCAGCTACCACACAGTGCAAGGCAGTCACAATCCAGGTAGAATCAGATAAAAATACATTTATTTGGGTAATCACAAAAAACTTCCATATGATCCAGTTTAACTCTATGATATGGATCATTGACGTGGTGCTTCAAAGGTCCATAATATGGAAAATAATTGTGAGAAACTAGAAAATAGTTGATCGATGGTTGTCAATCTACCAGGCAGCAGTTCTGCTGAAGTTAGCTCTGGAATCAACCAAAATCAAACATCTGCCTCCCTAATACGTCAGATACTATTTCTGTATGAGGTTTGCTTATAAGAGTAGTTTACATATGGTTGAACTCTCATTGGATTGCATGATCAATAGCTAAGGCTGCTTTTTTTTATTGCTTCAATTCAAACCAAACTTTAAGCAAATATAACAATGTAAAAAGGCTAAATGAAAATTTCCTAGAAGATTTTTGAGAATCCAATATCTTGATCCAACTCCAAAGTGCCTCCAATCACCTTGGCAGCGGAACTCTATTAAAGCCTCACTCGACACTCCATCAAAAGACTTTTTTAAGGCATTTAGGTCTATCTTCAAAGAAATACTATACCGCTATATATAGGGGGTGTTTGGTTGGGGGGAGTGGGGGTCTGGAATCAGAATCGGAATGGTGACTCTCATTCCAACCGTTTGGTTGGGAGGAATCCCATTCCGATTCCGATTCCGATTCCGATTCTAGGGTGGAACGGGAATAGCTCAATCTATATAGAACTCAATCCCTACTCTCCTTTATGGATTCAAATTTTCATTCCAATTTCGATTCCGATTCCAATTTCGATCACGAACCAAATACTTCGGAGGATTTGGTCATTCCGATTTTGATTCCAAGTCATTCCGATTTTCATTCCCATTACGATTTCGGTTACGAACCAAACACCCCCATAGTGTTGTACAATACTTGATAAATGAGGTAGTTCTGATTCAATTCCTTTGTTTCCCCTTCATCAATGTTCAGTACCATAGATGACCATTGATCTATCTGATTTCCTTCCCCTAAATTTGTTTTCTTTCTTTCTTTCTTTTCCATTTTTGGCAACCAAGTTCAGTAACAGTAGCCAGTCCCACAAGTTCAAGTTGTTGGGCAATCAAACGAAAAGCAAAGGTCTTCTAAAATGGAAGCTTAAAGCATCGGAACAAGAGTTTGAAGGGATCAATTAAACGCCAATCACGTTCAAAAGCATCGAATAAAATTCATGAGAAAAACAAGACATGCAGGATAAAAAAGCATCATAATTTTTTTAAGCCTAATTTGAGATATAGTGGGTGTATAAAGATGATTGAAGCAAAGACAGGCATATCTGATCTGCCTGATTTGAAATTTAAACAAGCAACATAAAGGAAACCAAGAGTACGTGCCACCGCTTAAGACGAATCCAATGTATGGAATGGCAGCACCTCAACAGACAAGTCCCGATTCTTAGATACAATTTACAAGACCTGATAGCATACCAAACATAGCCAAAGTAGCTATACGAATATATTCTTTAAAAAAAGAGCCGAAAGTTGGACAAGTTTAGCAACAAACCAGTTTTATTTTGGTTGCCCCTCCCTTATGTTTGTCAGATCAACCCAGATCAAATTTACCCATAAAAGTTACAAGAATTAACAAAAGGAAACCAACAGATCGTATAGACGCATCAGATAAGTCTTTTTGGTGAACCAATTGGAGAGAATTAGTTAAAAGAAAAAACAGAAAAAAGAATGGAGGGTTTGTTGGTGAGCGGTGACCTTGAACTTGATCCGGCCTCTGGGAGGAGGGAAAGGAGCCCATAGCACGGACGGAGGATCGCTTCCACTTCCAGGAGTTCCCTCCGCTTTTCTTGTTCGTCTGCAGAGCTCGAGCCGTGAAGAGGGGAGAAGGGGAGTGGGAGCTCAGCCTCACTGCAGGCGATGAAAGAAGAGCGGCACGCGTGGGCGTGGCCATTTCTTGCTCTAGTTTTTCCTGCGACTCGCGACCAAGAGGCGAGGACACGAGCCATCTCGCGAGAGATGCTGGCAGTAGAGTTCTTTGTATGGTTTCCAATGTGTCCACGTGGGTTGCCCTCGTGGATCGTGGACAGGCTCCATCCGGTCACTCCGTGGCGAGAGCCACGCCCACGAAGCCACAGGGTGCTTCCACAATCGTATGGAACTCCAGACCCTGAATAACCAGTGCTTTATCTAATTAATTAAAAAAAATTATTTATAAAAGTAATTAAATTTAATTTATTTATTAAAATGATATAAATAGGATAAAATGTTATTCAAAATAGCATTTTTTGATGTCCACGTCACCATCCTATTCCACCTATTTTTCATGTGGATGAAAAAAAAATTAAAATCATCAAATCAAATGGTATTTTTTAAAACGCCATTTGATTTGGCGATTTTAATTCTCTTCAAAAAAAATAAAAAAATAGAAAAAAATAAAAATTATAATTTTAAATTTATAAAAAAATAAAAATTATAATTTTGATTAAAATAAAAATTATCATTTCAAATTAGTATCCCCATTTCAAATTATCTTTTTAAAAAAATATCTGAAAAAAATTGATATAAAAAAATATAAAATATCATAAAAAAAAATTAAAAATCAAATAAAAATTATAATTTTTTTTAAATTTTTTTAAAAAAATTAAATTTTAATTCAAATAAAAATCATCATTTCAAATTACAATCTCCTTTCCAAATTAATTTTTTTAAAAACATATCATAAAAGAAGAAAAAAATGAGAAAAAAATAAAAATTATAATTTTAAATGAATTTTAAAAAATAAAAATTTTAATTTTAATTCAAATAAAAAATATCATTTCAAATTATTTTTTTCATTTAAAATTTATTTTTTAAAAAATATCTCTAAAAAAATCTTAAAAAATTAAAAAATAAAAAATACCATAAAAAAAAGAAAAAAAATAAAAATTATAATTTTAAATTTTAAAAAATTAAAATTTTAATTTTAATTAAAATAAAAAATATCATTTCAAATTACTTTCCCCATTTCAAATGAATTTATTTAAAAAATATTTTAAACAAAGAAAAAAAATACCTAAAAAATATCATAAAAATAAAAAAATAATAAAAATAAGAAAAATTATAATTATAATTTTAAATTATAAAACAAATTAAAATTTTAATCTGATTTTAAAAAAAATAAAGGAAATAAAAATGCCATAAAAAAGTGAAAAAAGGAAAAAATGGGAAAAAAATTAAAATTGTAAATTAAAATTTTAAAAAAAATAAAAATGTTAACTTTAATTCAAATAAAAAATGTTATTTCAAATTACTTTTCTCATTTCAAATTATTTTTTAAAAAAATATCTTAAAAAAATTGGTGTAAAAAAAATAAAAAACACCATAAAAAAAGGGAAAATAATTGAACTGAAAAAAAATAAAAATTCTAATTTTAGTTCAAAAATAAAATTTATAATTTTGAATTTAAAAAAATAAAAATTCTAATTATAATTCAAATAAAAAATATCATTTCAAATTACTAAATTAATTTAAATTTAATTTTTAAAAAAATATTCCAAACAAAGGAAAAAATATCCAAAAAAGATGCCAAAAAGGGTAAAAATGGGAGAAAATTAAAATTATAATTTTAAATTATAAAAATTTTAATTTGAATTCCAAAAAATAAAAAAAAATCATAAAAGAAGTGAATAAAAGGGAAAAAATGGTAAAAAAATAAAAATTATAATTACAAATTAAAAAAAATTAACTTTAATACAAATAAAAAGTATCATTTCAAATTATTATCCCAATTTTAAATTAATTTTTTTATTAAAATATAATATAAAAATAACTAAAAAAATTAAAAAAAATTAAAAATACCATAAAAAAAAATAAAAAAAAATGAAACAAAATGCCAAAGGGAATGGCGTTTTTGAAAATGCCATCCCTTTTGGCATTTTTGAACCATAAAACCCCAAAAAAAATCCCTCTTCTCCCTCTTCTCCAGTATTTCTCCGACATTTTCTCCTCTCCGACGGCACGACGGCGAGCTCCCAGCGACGATGAGCTCCCTCTTCTCTCTTTCATCTTCTTCTCTCTCTCTCTCCCTTTTCCTCTCTCTCTTCCTCTTTTTCCTTGACCCGCCGGCGACAGACGGCTGACGGCGGGCCCACGCGCCCCCCCGGTTGGTCCGTCGGTGGGCTGCCGACGGTCGCCCCGCCCCTCCCCTTCTCTTGGCCAGCCCCCTCTCTCTTTCCTCTTCCTCTCTCTCTCCCTCTTTTTCCTTGGCCCGCCGGCGACAGACGGTCGGTGGCGGGCCCTTGCGCCCCCCCGGTTGGTCCGTCGGTGGGCTGTCGGCGGCCGCCCCACCCCTCCCCTTCCCTTAGCCGGCCCCCTCTCTCTTTCCTCTTCCTCTCTCTCTCCCTCTTTTTCCTTGGCCCGCCGGCGACAGACAACCGGTGGCGGGCCCGTGCGCCCCCCCCCCCGGTTGGTCCGTCGGTGGGCTGTCGGCGGCCGCCCTGCTCCTCCCCTTCCCTTAGCCGGCCCCCTCTCTCTTTCCTCTTCCTCACTCTCTCTCTCTCCCTCTCCCTCTTCCTTCCATCATCCTCTCTCTCTCTCTCCCTCTTCCTTCCCTCATCCTCTCTCTCTCCCTCTTTTTTCTTGGCCCGTCGGCGACAGCCGGCCGGCGGCGATCCCGCGTGCCCCCCCTGTGGTTGGTCTGCCGGTGGCCGCCCCACCCCTCCCCTTCCCTTGGCCGGCCCCCTCTCTCTTTCCTCTTCCTCTCTCTCTCCCTCTTCCTTCTCTCTTCCTCTCTCTCTCTCCCTCTTTTTCCTTGGCCCGCCGGCGACAGCCGGCCGATGGCGGTTCCCTTCCCTTGGCCGACGGCCGCCTCGCCCCGCCCCTCCCTTTCCCTTGGTCGGCAGCGGGCCCCTTCTGGTGCGGACACCAGAGCCATCAAAAATCGGCAACATGATTTAAGTTCGATTTGGATCGAAGAAGCATCATTAAATTGATTCTACTTCAGTTATTTATTTTCAGTCAATAAATTTTAATGCATTTGGCTTTGGGTCCATAGGGCCATACTTGGATTTGTCCACGTCACCTTTGGAGCCACCACTCTCCACATGCCAAGAGAAGAAATATGCATGCCAGCATGTGCCGTGCTCATGTCAAGTTGTGTCAAGCATCAAGCACCCACATGGAGTTCCATTTCTTCCTTAGAATTCCTTAAGAGTTCTTGGCTACTTACTTATTTTGTTGAAGGTTGATTTCTTTCCTATGGTAGATTA